>NC_056730.1:686877927-687022927 GCF_019279795.1 Protopterus annectens | reverse complement strand
TTGTAATTTACTAGGCTAATTGCCCTAGGGCTGTTACAAGTTCTTACCTTATTTACATGATCAGCACCTATTTTCCCTGTCCAAGGGGGGCACAGGCAGAACCCCAGTGGTGAAATTATGGTCACCCATCCAAGCATACAGATTGCATCTGAAGACGGCCAATGAGGTGCGCTGTTTGATATTAAATAGGAGTCTGTTGCAGAGGCTTGTTAAATCCTAGTAGATATATCTCTCCCTCCAGCATGTTGTATTGATGTCATGTACTAGGTTAAGGTCCTTCTAGTGAGTAATAATTGTACCGTTTGACTTACGTATATGCAGCATTACAGATTACCTCATATGCAAGGAAGAAATCACCTGTGAGTAGTCTGTATGACACAGACTAAAGTTACAGTGATTTCAGGTGATCCCAATAGCATAGATGCTGAAGACTTTAATTTCTCTTGTAAGGAACCTTTGTGTTCTCTCTAATTCCCACTGGTGCTTGGAAATGTACGTAACAAAATGGCCATTGCACTCAAATATTGGTCTGATGAGGGAAGAATACATGGAGGTTATAACCACTTCATATTCAGGTGACAGTGCCCTCAGTTATGACTTGAGCAAGATATAATGCCCTTCTTACCACTGTGGAGATGTGGTGATCTAAGTTAAGGTTGGTGTAAACCCATGTACCCATGTCTGTGTGCCCAGGTCTCTCACCCCTGTGTATGTACTTAAGATGTTGCTATCGATGAGATATGTAGCTGGTACTGAAAGGAATGATATTAGATATATTTGCTTGGAGCTTAAAGCCATGATTGTGGCAACAATCATTTGGTCATGTATGATCAACTTTAGGATGTTGACATAATTTGGAGAGTCTATGACCGCTCCCAGTTTGTAGGCATCAGCAAACCTTGTCAGCCACAGACATTCACTTTGTGTTTGTATGTTGGATAAATGGAGTCCACACTTTAGAGGACCTAGGACTACACCCTGTGGAACACCACTGGCTGCAGCTCTGCTATTGGAGGTGGAAACCCCTATTCTGACTATGTGAGTGCTATCAGTGAGCCAGTTAGTAACCCCTCTAATGGTATAATTTTGATGACTAGATGAGTGGGTTTGTCAATGATGTCTGAGTGTGGGATAGTGTCAAACAACTTGGCTTAGTCCAGGTGGCTGTATGCACAGATATCACCTTATCTAGGTCATTGGTGACTGCCTCATTGATGTCCACCAGGTTTAACCTGTATGATCTCCCTTTCATAGATCCAAACAGTGTAGGGTTAAGTGTGTTTAGTTTAGATTACCTATATCTTTGTTGATACGGTCCACTATGATTTTCCACATGGCCTTACATATATTGCTAGTCAGGCTAATAGGTCCATAATTCCTGTGGTCAGTGGAAGTACCACCTCTATGCAAGGGGATAACAGTGGCCAATTTCCTGTCAGTTGGGATGCAGCCAGTAGTTACACTATGATTGTAAAGAGTTTCCAAAGGTGTTAGTAATCCATTTTGGATCCCATGTAGTACACAGCATGGGATGTTAGCAGGTGCAATAGATGTTGCGTTTGTCACCTTAGAGAGACCATTTACTACCTGTTCTTTAGCGATACGAGGTATGGGACAAGTTGTGGGGATGTCATGGTGTATGTGTGGTCGCAACAGGGGAGTGCAGTTGTCACAGAACCTGTTGGCCAACAGGTTAGCTATGTATACAGGCTCATTATATGTGGTATAATTAAGTATGGGTTTGGCAAGAATGTGTGCCTTTCCTTTTACATTACACATGTAACTATACAATGCCTTGTGGAGGTCCTTTGTGGAGGATGCTAATTGTGTCCCATACTTTGTTTTCCAGGACTTCACAATAACACTTATTTGCCTGTTTAAGCTGAGAAGGGAGTAATACCATTTTAGGGGGCTCCCTCTCTCCTAATGGAAGACACCAATGCCTACTCTTATTGTAAAGCCTGCTAATGGCAGTTGTCTACCAGGCAGGTTTGCTGTGCCTTCAGCAGTTTGTTTTGCTCCTGTCAGGTACAGGCAGGTCACTGCAGTTTTACAGGTGCTTGTATAAAGTATTGGTGTAGAGCTTGGCATGGTTGTCTGTTCCATCTGGGGGGGGGGGGCAGTCAAGCTATTTATACCATACCACAGGAGGTTATAACTTGTTTTGTTGAGCTTTATTACTTTATATGCAAAATTAATTTGGCTCTGCTGACAGGTAAGAACTGTGAAAGCAATGATCAATACAGAATAGCAAGCACTTTTAACCCATCTCTGCATCCACTGTTAGCTATTTTCGACCAAGTGTGCGAACTTGACATCAGGAATTTATTTAATAATAAACATTTTTTCCCTGAATTTGACAACCTAAATAAAATTGAGTGTGATTTATTAAACTCTTTGAAACACTTTGGTGTGAGGATTATGAAGCCAGATAAGGGGGCTGGGCTTTTTTTTGGATAAGATTGATTACAAGGATAGGATGCTTAAGATTTTAATGTCTGATACTTGCAAACTTGTTACAAAAAATGAAGTGTTTGGAGCAAACTATAGAATTAGGTCTCATATTAATGATTTGTTTATTGATGGTCAAATGGACCTGAATCTCTGAAACTATTTAAATATGGCTTCTCCTTTAACCCTGGTAATATTCAGGATTCCAATAATCCACAAAGACCTTTATGACCCACCCTTTTGCCCCATAGTAGATGGTAGAAATTCAATCACATATGCCTGTGCTAAATTTGTAGATAAAAAATTAAAAGAATATTTAATAAATGAGCCCCAAATATGTAGGGACTCTTGGGCTTTTCTTGAGCCTATCAATGCTTTGGATTTTGAAACTAATTTCAATTTTTTAACCATCATTGTCAGGGATTTGTATACTTTGATCCCACATGAATTTGGTATTCAATGTGTGACCGAATTTTTAGTTAATAAAAGGGCCCTGAATTATTTTATTATGTTGATAGAAGAATGTTTGGATATTATTTTAACAAATAATTATATCTTATTCGAGGGCCAATATTTTTTACAAAAAAATGGAATTGCTATAGAATCTCCATGTGGGGCTAGTTTTGCCATCACAGTCATAGCTTTCTGGGAGCATGAATATTTGTTTAAAAACATAACTTGGAGTGATCAGATTTATTATTATACATGATACCTTGATTATATTTTTATTATTTTCAAGTGTGATTTAGAAGTAGTCAAGAATTTTTTGGATTACATGAATGGTACAACACAATTTTTGGAATTTACCTTTCAATTCCATATGGAAAGTATTTCATTTTTAGATGTATAATTCCATTAGATATGTGTCTAATATTTTTAGAAAGAATACCTACTGTAACTCCTTCTTGCACTTTACAAGTGCCCACCCCCTTCACCAAAAGAGATCGGTAATAAAGCGCCAGCTAGTTAGAGCAGTCAGAATGATCTGATTGGATGACGAGTTTGAGTTGGAATGTGAGAATTTGAAGGGAATGTTTAATAAAAGAGAGTATCCCTTGTCGATGCTGAACCATCTGATTAAGGAAGTGAATGATAAAAGAATCAGTGTTTATTTTACCCCTATACTGAATTATAGGCCTGTGGATTCACTAACACAAAGTCCAAGTGACAAGACTACATCTGTTATATATAGTTTGAGTTTCATTACTCAGTTTTGTCAAGGCCCCTTTAATTTAATTTTATATTATTAAAAAACTGGAGATTTCTGTCGAACGACACCTCAGTCAAATCTAAAATGGGGGAAAACCTATGTTAAACAAATTCTTGAGCAAAGTGAGACCCCATTGGTAAGAACTTTGGGTATGCTTAGATGTGAATCTTGCCCTTTTTGCAAATATATTGATACTAGTAGTACTTTTCTTGTTGCAGGTAGGAAGTACAACATTAAGGGCAGATTCAATTGTAATTCAAAAGGGGTGACAAATCTAGCTACATGTCAAACTTGTGATGGTTTTTACGTCATGAAAACTGAACGTAAACTTAGGGAATGTGTGTATGAACACATTTACAGTATTAACAAAATGAATTTGCATAATGGTTTGGCAAAACACATCTCTATCCACCCAGGTCACTGGTTTAAATTTAAATCTATTGATCAAGTTGTTAAGGCTGAGAGAGGTGGTCCTTGGGCTCTTAAACTGGAGGAAAATTAATTACTATGGAAACTTAGACTAAATGCACGCAATTTCCCAGGGTTGATCAACTACTGCTTTATCCAATGTGTGCTTAAAATGAAAACTTTGGAGAGATAAAACTGTGGGTTTGAATTTAGTTTTGTTTAAGATTTATTGCCCTTTTTTGTTTGATTGTTTTGATTTTTTAGAAATGTATTATATATATATTTTTAAATGTATTATACATATTTTTTAGTTATGTTAGAACTCTCAAAACCTTTTTAATTTACTTAGATAAATTGTTGACGATAAACATATGTTTATGGATAATTAAATGTAAATGGATTTGTATTGTCTTCCTTACACTGCATTGGTGGTACCACTTTAAGGCATTGATTGTTCACCATCATGTGACTTCTGTGGAGCCTATTTTAAATGTGAAAGCATTGGTATTTGTATTGTCTGATGAAGTTTTCTAATTTGGATCGGACTAAAGCATTTACAGTAAACCCTTTCAGTGTTTTTACTGCATTCTAGCACTTATTCCTCTCTTTTGTGTGGTTTTTATAGTGCTTTTGTGTTTTGTTTTTTGATTTTTACTTTATATGCTGTGGGAGGGGTGTCAGTTGTGATACTTAGTTTGAATGAGACCAATCTGTGGTCAGATCTCAGCAGGGAGGACCTCACAGTGGAGGATCTACAGTGGTCACCCATATTGATAAGCACCCTATCCAGTACGTTATCACCCCTTGTGTGGATGTAAACCCAATGGTCCAAGGCATTGCAGTTAAGGAGGTCAACTAACCTCTGGGCAAGTGAGGTTGAGCATGAGTAATCTACCCAGTTGGCGGGTAGTTAAAATCAACCCAAACCATCTTGTTTTGATGTATCTTGATAGACTCAAGTAGCTCCATTTAAGCACAGTGGGTATCCTGATTAATGGAGTTGCTCCTGTACCTGGCAATGGCTTGAGTAGGTGCATTACAAGCAGTCAATAGCACCTGCAATTTCTCCAGGGAATCATAATGTCTAACCAATATGGATGTGTATCTATCCTTAACCTCCATTACTTTGCACTCTTTAAGTTTGAGGTCTGAACATGTGGAAGGTGGTGTAGGCTGGTATGGCTGTGGTGCTCTTCACAACCTTGAACCAGGTGTCTGTGACTGCACAAATGTCTGCTTCTTCCAAGGTGGGGACAGCTTCCATTGAGTGGAGTTTAGTGGTGACATTCCTAGCATTTAGCAGCATAACCATGATGTTGTTTGTAGATGTTTGTAGATGGCGTTTTCTCATTGGAAAGTTTTTCCTTGAGACACCACCTAAAAGGCACACTATGAGGGTGGCAACAGCCTTGGCCACTAGCCAAAATCCCAGGGGTGACAGATGAAGACCATCTCTGGCAAAGCATTGAGGTCTGTTGAGCAGGTAATCTCAGGCTGACAGATAATGGATACTCTTACAATCACAAAACACACTACGACAATTATTGAAGCCAATAATTTTCTATTTGTAATGAGCTATCATCCTAGGTGATGGTAAAATGCAGATCAAGGCCAAGGGCATACCTGCCTGAGACATATAGTCTCTCAGCCCAGTCATGTCTCTGCATATAGTCCAGAGAGGTATGTCACAACTCATGCACACCAAGAGGAACTATGACATAGTCATAACAGTACCTGATGTTGACAGACTTGAGTGCATATGTGCTATGGCATATCGTGGCACCTCACAGAAAGCTGACCATGACCTTTCCCTTATGTAGTCTGGTGAGAAGGGCATCAATGTGTCTCATGATGTAATCACCTATGAGTTATACATATGATGTTGTGTCTTGCCTTAGGTGTTTGACCAGTGAGACATGGGTGCATGAGCTATTATGTGTACTGCCTTCTGGAGAGGTATGATTATGTGTAGTGAGCTTGTGTTTTGGTTTCTGAGTTATCTGGTGTTTACTTATGTGTCTGGTAAAGACATCTGCGCATGTAGGTATGTGTGATGTGGGTTTGGGTGGGGTAAAAAGTGCTCCTTTTAGGCATTTACTTCTCTGCAGTCATGGCCACTGTGATCGGCCTCTGACTGACTAAATTTACAGAAGATTGCAAATTAGGAGTTGACACTGAATCCTACGCTGACACAGACATTCAGTTGTTGTCAGAACCATGGACTAACAGTAAATGCCAAGGAATACATAATACTATCCCTTGGGAAGTCATTCACTCCTGGTAAGTAATGCATTGACCACACACCTCCAACATTTGACCCAGTACGGTCATTGTTCCACTGTATTTGGCATTCATCATACCTATCATTGAGTGCAATGCCAAATTTGGTATGTGCCTAACCAGGCATATCTGACAACTGTCACAGACACAGAGGTTCCACAGTAAACCAATACACAGTGTACATAACATGTCCTATGTAGAATGCATCAAGGCTGTTACTGTGTATTCTGTCTCCGACATGCTTTGAAGGGGAGGTGTATGCCTGCCATACAGGGAGGTGTCAGACCGAACTGTGTACCTCCTGCATATCCAATAATGGACTAGCACGAGAATTACCTGTCCTGCACACCTACACCTTGACTTTGGTATAAACAGAACATGCTGGAGAGACAGCTATGTAGCCCAGACACTGCATCCAATATGTAACAAGCTCCTCATGCATGTGAAGCATAGTTTATCACTAACGCAAATCATGTGCATGTTACATGACAGGATGGGGAACACAACAATGATAAGGAGAGGGAGTGGAAATGAAATGAAGGGAGACACGAGGTTGAGTTTTGAGAAAGTAGAAAAAAAGGAATGGAGAGCAGTAATGATATAGAGGGGGTCAGGTGGGGTGAGAGCATGAGCAATCCCAGTGAGAAGAGAGATGGGAATGGAGCATGGTATTGAAAGCAGAGCGGTTCTGGGTGATTTGAATGTGTGGGGAGGGGAGTAAATTCCATAGACGAGCGAGGGAGAAAGACAGGAGAAATTGCCCAGGTACACATAAGGGTTTGTATACTTCGAGGAGGTTCTGGTTACTGGACCTGAGTAGTCTGTCAGGTTGATGCAAGGTGAGTATGAAGGAGAGTGAAGGGCAGTTAGAGGGTTTGAAAATGAGTTTGTGAGCAGTTAACAGTTGAATGCAAGAGAGATAGTGGGGGAGTTCCATTCAGTTCAAGGAGTGGAGTGCAGCACAGCAGTGGGTGGAGGATTTGGTCCCAGTAGCAAACTTAGAGATTTTATTGTAGCAGGATGAAAGTTTTGACTTTAGGGAGGATTGAATGTTGGTGAGGAGAGGGGCTCCATACAAGAGAGTGGGGATGAGGTAGGAAATAGACAGTATATGTTTGGATGAGGGAGTGAGATAACGGCTGTGACAATACAGCTTTCTGAGCTTTTTGTGTGTTTTCTTAATACTAGTTTGTATATGAATATCAAACTTTAAATGTTCAATGATAACACCTAGAAGTTTTGTATGGGAATCTTATTCTGACTGACTATGGAGAAGGAACTTTTATCAATAGAGGTGTTTTTAGATGGGGTAAAGATCATGATTTTGGTTTGCATTGAGAGCAAGGTGATTATTTTGCATCCAAGACAGTGCAAGAAAAGGGATCTTGTGTTAGTTGCCTGAGTTTGGGGATAGATTGAGCATAGCAAATTATGGTTGAATCATCCACGTACTGGACAAATTTGGTATTAGGAATGCACTGATGAAATTTATTAATGAAGATGTTAAAAAGAGAAAGTTTGGACAAGCGAAGGTTGTGGGAAACAGTATCTAAGGCCTTTGATATGTCTAGGAGAAGGGTGGATAACAATGTTACCATAGTCTCGGGCGCGGTTGATGATGTCAAGGAAGGAGAGAATGGCAGTGGTAGTACTATGTCCAGGTCTAATTTCATGTTGAGTTGGGGAAAGATATTGACTGTCTAGGAGGTAGGGAATAAATTGCAAGTATATGCATTTTTCAAGGACTTTTTAGATAAGGGACAGGATGGCTATAGGATAAAAGTTGGAGATTTGAGTATTGTTGCCTCCTTTGTGGACGGGAATGATGAATGCATTCTTCAAGTGGAGGAGTACATAGAATTCTTGGATTGAACAGTTCATAAGTATGGGGATGGGAAGGGCTATGCCATTGGCAGCTAGTTTGAGAAAGTTAGATGGAAGGTTGTTTGGAGCATGAGAGCATGCTTTTAGTTTTAGTAGAAGTTTTTATAGTGTGTAAAGAGACGTTTTTTATGGTAAGACAGGGGGGAGGGTGAGTAGTGTTCATGCCACTGGGATTAGAGTTGAGGGTGTGGAATGAGAGTGGAGTAGAAGTGTTATTGGGAAATTATGTGGTGAGCTTGGCTATTGAATCAATAAAGAAAGAGTTGAATTGGGTAGCTAAGATATGAACTGGAGAGTTAGCGTCAGGGCAGGGATTGCCAGGAGAGAGGAGAGCAGATATACTGTTCCAATAAACTTTGGGGTTGGCTCTATGATTGTTTTGTAGCTTGGAGTAGTAGGACTTTCGTCCTAAAGCAATTTGTTTTTTCATTTTATTACGAAGTGGCTTACACTTACAGTAAGGATGTTAGGTGTTTTAGATTCATGGTAATGCTTCCAAGATTTATCTCGGAGATGCATGGATGTAATAGTTGCTTTAGCTAGCCAAGGGGTGGATTTGGTTTTGATTCTTTTAGTTTTTGGCTATCAAGTAGGTTAGTGAATGTCATATTGAAGCATGTAGCAGTGTCATCAAGAGAGATGGTTTTTACAGGGTTCCAGTTCATATGTTTTAGTGAGTCAGCGAAAGCTAGAGGATTGAAGTTTTTTAGGGTATGAGCTGTGATATAGTTGTGGTGAAGAATGAAGGAGGATGGCGAGCAATGAGCAAAGGCAGAGAGATGATTGCTGAGGGAGTTGGGTAGGGTGGTGTTGCTAGAAATGGGGTTGGGGTAAGAAACTAATATCCAGTCCAGAATACTACCGGAGTTGTTATCTTTATTAAATATGGTAGGAGAGGTAATTATTTGGGTGTAGTTGTATAGGTTTATATTCTGAGGTGATGTAGGTGATTGAATAGAATACATGTGACTGACCAGTACAAGTAGCATGTCAAAGGCAACAATGGATGAAAGAAATACATATTAATTTAGATAGTCACCCTGTGCATCAGACACATAGCTTCATTTCCCTGCATCAATGAGAATGATGACAGGGACATGGCACAGGTATCATCACTTTCACAGGGTGTTGTACCATGGTGCAGGAGGCCTAGGCTGACCCAATAGGTTGGCAAGCATGTGTGTGAGTCAGAAAGGGGATGGACCATGTAAATGTGGCATGTGTGTCTGTAGGTGATGTGAATGTGACAGTGTTGTGTGAGTGTCTGCATGAACGCAGCCAAGTTGAGTGTTACCCCTACATGAATGTATGTTGAACAGCTTTGAGCCATGCATGGTAGAGGTGACAGTTCATCATCTCTGCCCTGAACATGAGAAGTGGCTCTACCAGGAGTTCAACTGGCACCTCCATGCCAAAGGTCAGATGCTGCAATACTACCCAAGATGACTGCTGTCTGCTGGGACCATGTCCTCCATGGGACCATTCAGGACCGCAAGCCCATGGCCTGCCACATCTTCAAGAGATAATATAAACAGCACCACATGTTACAGTATAACACTGGTTATTGTTGTTTTTCTTTTGGCTTTTCCACTGGTTAATATGTCCAAATATACCCCATTTACAGTAGCTGATATATTAGCAGATATGTGGGTCACAATCGCTGCATGAGCTTAAAACTGCAGATAACCTACTTTCCCCACCCCATAAAACACCTGATACCCATGTAAAACTATGTGCACCCTGACATGCTAAATGCTACAGTATTCTGATGCTGATTCAACTAAACATACCTGGATGCTCCTCTTGGGTGGAAATGGTGGCACCCACGTCCATGACATATGGTGTAATGGACGCCTGGAAGGTGTCCTGTGTTGCAAGGTTCACCAGGAATTCCTCAGTGGCTGAAAGAGGTTGTTCTGCTGCAGGCCCACCACCAGTGACCTGATGATCGCTGGTTATGTCCGCTGACAGTCTGAGTGTTGAGTGGATCATGTCTGTGGCACGGTGTCACATCTACTCATATGTGCAGTTCTGATGGCCCACAGCATTTATACTATAGACCAGTTCATCCAGCAAGGCGTGTTGCTCTTGCCTATTTGTCTTGCCTCCAGACAGCAGGACTTGGTAGTGTTGTCTTATCGCCTCAATTATGAGGTCATTTTCTGCATCAGTGAAAGGTAGGCAACATCTGGTGTGCATGTTATCACCTGCAATATAAAAAAATTAGAACAAATGTCAGGATCACATACATGGGTGTACAGTGTGTACAGATACAGCAATTAAGGAAGATTATCAGTATTCCCCACTTTGACTACACATGTAATATGCAACAGTGTGCCAATCATGCAAAGGGTGTAGAAGCAACTAGGATAGTGGCAATAGTGGCCTACACCTGCTTGCGCCATGACAGATACTCACATATGATCTGACACCAACACAGGAGTCCACTTGTAGTGTGGCCCATAGCAGAACCCCCCCCCCATAACATATGTATATAACACAATGCCAAAAATAGCTGTGTAGTATTACAACTGCCAACAAAGGCAGTATCCAGGAGATCTATGTCCTAGTTAACAGACAGCATTAAATCCTTGCTGTAGTCTACATCTTCTATAGGTGTTACACAGCTGAAGATCAATGGCTTGTCACCTGTACAGTTCTAAGAAAGGCTTACTGATGTAATTCCAATTCCACCTAAGTATATTAAAACATATGCATCATGTTGAAAACAAAATGGTTGCATGCCTGATGTAGTACACTAGTCCTCTTTTGAAAGATACAGATATATACATGTTAAGACAATGAGTTCAAAATAGAAAGTAAGTCTCATACACAATGGTTTTCCTAGCTAGGAGGTTGCCCTTTTAAGATGGTTCTCATTAGCAGGTGATTGCCTCTGAACCAATCTGTGGTTCAGGAATGCTAATTGAAACATATGTGGCTAATTTGCAGTGTAATCAAACAATCTCATGGAGCTATTGAAGGAGATATAAGGCCTCAATGTACAATCCATCCCCTTTCTAATATGATGGTGTAGAAACACTGGAGCAAGAGATACTACGTCAGTATAGAGAGGATGTTTGTAGTAGACACTTATTACATACACATGTGTATACTACAGGCTGTAGCTGCTGCTGCAGGCAGTAAACATAGTGAGAGGCTGCAGAATGTAGAGTAACGGTGTGTCGGTGTAATGGTCCAGTCTGATATTACTGGGCCTCCTTTGAATTACATAACTTATAATCCTATGTGAATGCATAGTAATGCATGACCTGACACTTTAAGGACTTTCTAGTGTTGTAATAGGAAAATGTTAACTGTGTTCTTATCTGCAGACCTTTGACTTCCATCATTGAAAAGCAGACATTCCATCTCAAATGCTTTGGGTGGATAAAAAGGTGATGAGACAGTCATTAATATTAGAATTCACAATGGTGATGCACACATGCATGTATTTTAAATGCTAGACACCAGTGGATTTGATCCCAGGACCATGTGTATCAATAATTAATGTTTTCAAAGCATTTAACGTCTTGAGCTATTTAGTCACTGCTATAGCAGGTGTATTTTTTCAATATATAATTGCATACCTCATTTACATCCATTATTATGTGTCTGGCTTTATAGTGATGTACTTCAATACCAGAGTCCAAGTTACATTTGTATTTTTCTATTAATCTTTTAACAAATTTTCACAATGCACAGCATTGCTTAAACATGCTTAATGACAGGAAAATGGCAAGTATTATATTTTGTTTAAAACACTTGCGTTAATTAATAGCTGTGTGGCTTGGTGGATTGATGCACTGGTCTGAAAGTCAAAAATATTATTTCATACACATATATCAATATAGCACCATTTAGCTTAAATTAGTGATGCTCTATGGTGAGCAGCATCACACAAAAAATCCTTAAAGTAATGAAAAATGAGGAGATAGGACAGTGGTGAAATGAGGTGCAAGCAGGGGGAAACATAGTAAAAGCCAGGTAGGTATGTGCAGGAAGGTTGTAGGAAAGAACCATAGCTACCCATTTCTTGCACATCAACAACTGTGCACATAATAGATTTTTTAAGCAGAATTTGGAATGTTACCCACAGAGAGAGGGGTGAGGATAACATAAGTGCATCGTCATGCCAATTGAACCAAATTAAGTGTGTCCAGCTGACAGGTGTGTGAAATGGAGAGCTATGTATGAGACAATATTTTTTGGGACAGGTGCCCTTTTTTTAAGGTGAGAGTGGAATGTTGGGGAAGGGACATAGGTACATGTTGAGGAGGTAAGTCCAGAAGGTGAGGAAGCTTTTGCAGACATACAAGACAGCATACAGGGTTGGTGTGCAACACAAGAGGAGGGTGAACACCTTGGTTTGGGAGGGTGTTGTGGAATTCCTGTCCCATGGACATCAGACACGGTAGCAGTGTGACTCAAGTCCTCACCCATGGGACTGTCAGCACTGTACCCTCACTGGTCCTGTGGAGGCAGTGGCTGATGCCAGCACCTGGGGTGAGGCTGCCCCACCAGGATGGACAGCATGCTCTCCATCGGGTGTAGGCATGCACTGAGAGATTGGTATTCCACAGACCATGCCTGGCAGTTCATCATGGGTGACATAATCACCCTCTCCACTTCCACTCCCAGAAGGGGGACCACCCCCAGCCTGCGAGGCAGAACCACCTGATGGCCCAGGTGGTGCAGAGGCAGCAGAGGGGGCACCATCAGGCTATGGCCCAGATGTGCTGGGCCCTGGTGTCACAGCCAGGGGAGCCAAGGTAGGTGGATCACCTGGAACAAGCCTACATTGTCATGCTGTAGCAAATTAAATATAAACATAAGGTAAAGATAAACATGACCAAACAAATGTTAGTATTAACATAATAGAAGATAATAATGATTGACTGAAAGAAATAGAAAAGAATATAATGAGGAAAACAACAATAAATAAAGCAAATTAAAGTATTTTAACAGCAAAGCAATATGAAATTATAAATATGACCAACATAAGTGTTAGTTACGAATAATACGTTGATATCAAATCATAATAACATAGTTAATAAATTAAAGAAGAAAAGGGGTGGAGTGAATGAGAAAAAAAAACATTAGTAACTTTGTAGGTAATATTACTACACAGACTACTACTGCATACTTCTACATATGTAAGTTTTCAGTTGTGAGTACAGTGACTGCAAATATTGTATAGGTGATGTTGCATGTACATAGTTCTCAACCTGTTAGCATGGGATATTATGGGTCAAGCCCTACCAAATGATGGTACAAAGGCACAACTACAGGGAACATTTTTACATAGTGTGCTCATACATTAGTAGCAAGGTGTTCTGATAACAGATTTACCATTAAATTGCATTCCAAGTAATGTCATATATCTGAAAATCAAGGACCAGACATATAGGGCAGTAGTCATTACATTCTGCAAAAATCATGACAGTTGATTGGCATGCTCGTGTACACTAATTGCACTAGACAGCTGGTCATTTCTCAGTTGACTGCCATGAGATTAGAACACACAAGCAGTGACTACAGGAATAATGTGCACTTTATTTGAATATAATGAATTATCAAAGCACCATCTCCTTTAAAACATTTATTGTGACATGTGAAATCATACATTTACAGACATGCATAGCTGTGTGTGCTGTCAGATTGGATCCCACAAGCAGTGACCAGAAGAATAATGAGCACTTTATCTGAAAACATTAGTTATCAAAGCACCATCTCCTTTTACACTTTTTATTGCTTAATATCAGTTCACATCTGGCATGTGCACACATGTATGGCTGTCTAGGACTTCTTTTAAGTTACTTGTGTAACCTGTTTTTTACTGAGTGTTGTCTACAGCATATTTCAGAAAACATATTAGAACTAATGCTTGACCCTTAATCTGGGTATTGCACTGCATTTATGTCTGCCATTTCTTGGTGCATTTCTTTTCATTCACATGTGACAATTGACTGGTGTCCGATTAAAACACACATGCAGTGAGTACAAGAATAATGAACACTTTTTTAAAAACATTACTTCTCAAAGCACCATCTCCTTTTACATTTTACTGATAATGTTGCTGCAAATCTGGCATTTGGACACATGGATAGCTGTCCAGGACTTCTGTTAACTTACCCATATACCCTGTTCATTCACTGAGTGCAATCTACAGCATATTTCAGACAAAATGGTCAGAACACAGGCATGACCCTTAATCTGGGGTTTAAACTACATTTATTTCTGACATTTACTGGTGCATTGTATATTCATGCACATGTAACAGTTGGCTAGAGTCAGATTGGAACACACAATCAGTGAATACAAGAATAGTGAGCACTTTATTTGAAAACATTAGTTATGAAAGCAACATCACCTTTTAACAGTTATTGATTAATATTGCTTCAACTCTGGCATGTAGACCATGGACAGCTGTGTAAGACTTTTGTTACCTCACCCATATACCCTGTTCGTTTATTGAGTGCAACCTACAACATATTTCAGGCAATCAGCAGACCAGAACAGTGACTCTTAAGCTGGATAGACCACAACATTAACTGATATTTTGAAGCTATGCTACACAGTACTGCATGCTTACTTGCTTTAAGCTGCTTTACCATTTTAGGTAGGGAGTGACACATTAATAAAGATGTAAGATGTCCGAGGTATGTCATACCTGACTGTTAAGACTGCAAACCTCTGTAATTACTTTATTGTATAATTATGTTACGCATTAAGTTATTACTTTGATGTTTTCCTACTTACCACACGATTGCCTCATCCTGGTCAAGCATCCTGCATGGGACTGGACATTGCGAGCCCACGCTTCTCCAGCTGTGGTAAGAGAAGCAAACTGTTATGCATACCAGTTTTGAGCAGATTCAACTTGATTATTTCTAAATTACTGTCAAACATACTTACATATCTGTGGGGTGTGCCCATTCCTAGCCTCTTGGACCCAGGTGTCCAAGGTTCCCCTCCTCCTACACCTCAGGTCATTGTAGTGGTGATACAACTGCACACCAGTGCAGGGGATACAAGTAACACTGGTTAGTTCCCTGTCCAAATGATCTTAGGCCTCAGACTTACATTCTGAGACCTGGTAGTCACCCTGCAGCAGCCGGGTTTCAAAATTCTTAATGACGAGACCAATAAATACTCTAGACTCCTGCACTTCCCACTTTTGCTAACAAAAGTGCACTCCTTCACCAAAAGCACCCGGCATATCCACAGCCAAGTTGAGACTCCAAACAATGATGTGAAATTCCTGCCTATTGGCCTTTAAATAAGCTGCATTCCCACCCTTGCATGTCATGCTGTAACTTTCAAAAAAGCATCAAGCTGCTTAGCAATGCACATACGAACACAAACCATGTGTAAGCAACGCTTAGCAACACCCAAACAGGAATACAGCATTGACCATGTTTAAGCACTGCTTAGCATCACTCAGATTTTCTAAATGTAACAATTTTTTTAATTTTAAACTAAACCAATGTTTCAGAGACCTGACACATTTTCACAGGAACATATGTAAGAAGTATGACTGCTCAGGACTTGAAACCAGGACCTACTACAGTGTAGGTCATGAGTCAACCTATCTAGTCACTAGGATAGTGAAGAGAACTCGTAGATCTTCAGATATACTGCAAGTTGCCTGAATGTGTGGCACAGTTTCACTAAGCTGGTTTGCACATTGCTAAGAACCACAGGGCTACAACAATTGAATACATCCAGTTTCTTTTTTTAGATGTCTATTGGATTTCTGCTGGATATATAAGAACAGCTAAGCATAGCTAAGCAATGTGCCGCACCGCACAAACACATGAAAATATATAAATAAATAAATAAATAATTACAACTGAATACATCCAGTTTCTATTTTTAGATGTCTAGCAGATGTCTGCTGTATATGTGAGCAATGGTAAGCATAGTTGTGCAATGCGCCGCACTAGCAAACAAGGACATAAACGTAAAAAAAAAAAAAATCCAATTTCATGAAGTAATATCTGTTGTTCACCTTTCAGACCAGGTTAACAGGCTGAAGGGTATTGTGCTATGCTTGGTAACTATCCAGAAGTTTTCTGGACAGTCCACAAGTATGGGACAGCTTCTACAGTGTCGCTTACATGAATTCAATATCAGTGTTACTGTGATCTCCCTCAGCAGTGCACCATAATTTATATGTATGGCATGCTGCCGAGTAGGAACTGTCGCCGTGTGCATGGGTACATTCCATATAGGCTCTTCATGGAGCCTTCACAGATTTTATTGAATCCTGGGGAATATCTACTTTTACAAATTAATTTCAGGTGATGTCAAAAAGGAGAAAACAATATCTGTGTTATAGTACATTAAGTTAGTCTATTTTTTTTAATAAAGCCAGCATGGAGGATAGTGTCAAAAGCAATGGAAAGGTTGAGATAAGCAGCATTCACAGAGTAACTAATTTTCATAGAGTCTGTAACGTATCAAAGAAGTTTACTATGTTATGGAGATAGGACCTGCCCTTCTCAAAACCAAGCCAATTGGAGTTTAAATCAGTTAAGTTGCCTACATCAGCATAAATGACTTCTGATATGATATGATATGTTTCTTAGATTAGCATATAAGGTTGGTGAGGCTGATGGGAATGTAATTAGCTGGCTCTGTAGAGGGGCTGCCCTAATGAAGGGCAGTCACATTTGCTGTTCTTCAGGCATCAGGCACAAAGCTTTTGGATAGGCTAAGGCTATCCAGTTTTCATATAGCCTTAGAAAGTGGATACTTGCCACTGATAAAAATGCTAGATGATCCTATAGAAGTATTATTTTTAGACTTAAACCAATATTTCAAGACTGATTCCAATGTGATTTAAAGGGAAACTACATTTTGAGAGAAAGCTGAGGCAACAATGTGCATAGGTAATGAAAAATTAACATTAGATTTGTCTGCTAATATATTGGATATATTGGATATATCTCAGGATTGGAATATGTGGTATCATTGTGGGTGAGCTCAGCACATTGTTGGGTATTACTCTTTAGTTTTCTGGCATAAATGAAGAGGGAGTTGTACTTACATTTGGAATCTGTACTGACCTTAATTTTGCATGCCACTTTACAATGTTTAATAGTGGTCTTAAGTTCCATGCTGACATGTTTCAGAGTAGTCTTGAATAGGTGCTAGGTATTTCTTTTCATTGTTTCCTTATTTTGGTATTCAGTTTATTAATAGGGGAGTTTGCAAAAAAGAGACTTATTCATAAAATTACCATTATATTTAAGGCATACAGGTACTGACTTGTCTATGCAACTGTTTAAATGTGGGAAAAAATCAGAGGTTGATGTGGTAGCCCTTTCAGCTGGATCCATTTGTAGAAGATTGTTGGAAATTTTGCACAGGTCTTCTACAAGATGAAATTAGCTTGCTCTGGAGAAGTCCCTAATGATGGTCTCATTTAGTGGTTGAGTAGCCTCCACTAGATCTGACAGAGAAGATGATCAATTTGTGGTTAAGATTTAACTAAGAATGAGGAGATGTGGGGTGGGGTGTGGGAAGGGGCTAGTTTAGTGAGGAACAGGTCACAGCTTTCAGTGGGTAGTTTTACAGTTGTTCCAGTGAACTGGTATTAACAACTTTTACAAACTGCTGTGAGTATCCATCTTAAAAGTCGAAGTGCCTAATGAAGTCAAGCAACATTATAGACTCTATACTCTATGACTTTGATCAGGAGAGGGTACCATTCTCCTAATGACCATTTATAAACATGTTTACAAAGGTGCATGCATGGAGTACAACATACAGCATCTCTTCACTTTTATGTGCTGCAACAAAGGCAAACATTTATCCCTCCACACATCTAAGTCTTTTACTACTTTTAAGAATGTACTATTGGTTATTTGACAGACCAGTTTTTTGGTGCCTTACCTATATTGGATGATGTCCTAAACAGCAATGTTTGTTTTGAAAAAAAAAATGGCTGTATTATTAGTATTATTGTTGTTGTTTCTGTTATTTGTTGACTGAAAGTGTCAGACTTGCCATAACCTATATTCAGCTGTGGCACACAGAGAAAAGTTACACAGAGGATAATTACATACAATGTAAAAACACTATGTGACATTCTAGTAAATGAAATAAAACAGTTACTGACATGAGCACATTCACACAAAAGCGCTTGCACATGCGCACATGCACGCACACACACACACACACACACACACACACACACACACACACACACACACACACACACACACTTGTAATACAGAAGGTGAAATATAGAAATAGCAAAAGTACAGCATTAGATGCATGTGCAGCAAAACAGTTATGCACACATATATACATTCTCAAATGTGTGTGTGTGTGTGTGTGTGTGTGTGTGTGTGTGTGTGTAGTTTGAAACTCAACATGGAGAAACATTATGTTGATGTGTACATGTTGGCAGCATACTTACCCAATGTGATGATGTAAGGTAGTGCCAGCTATGCCAGGAGAAGAAGGGCAGTGGGTGTGTAACATATGTCAGCATAGCTAGCTGGAACTCTCTAAAGAATTATATGTGATTTTTATATCAAACTAATTTGCACAGGTTTGTGTTGGTAATATATTTGTAAAGCTGCTTGCGTTAAAAATGTACCAACGCTGGGTCCTGCTGGACAGAAACGAAATACACCAGTATGTCACACTGCATTGTAAATGATGAAATGAATATATTGTAACAGAGGATACTGCAAGAGATGAGGTTAATCTCAGTCCAGCTAACTTTGAAAAATAGTCTGAAATTAAATTACTTAGTTTAGGCCATAAAGATTGTATCTCACAAGTCTGATGGCAGCCAGAGACAAAATGTCTGTGAAAACCACGGCTATGACTCCTACTGTATTGTCCTTAGGGGTGAACTAATTGATTCCCTGGAAGGGTGGAAGTTTTTGAAATGGCTTTATAGTTTCCAGATGCTATAACTCATTTTAGCAAAACTCTATGTGTGTGTATTATGACACATATGTGCTAGATTCTAGTTAAGTTTCTAGTAAAGGGGGTAATGTAGGAACCAGAAGTCAGGTGACCAGATGTATGTGATGTCATTCTGTAATACAACACTGAAAAGATATTTTATACTAGATGAGACAGAAGTCTCAGGCAGTCTGTTTGAGAAACCTGACAAAGAAGGACCACTCACCCACTTCATTTTGCCTTGCTCTAGTAAGTGAACTAAGGGACAGCAATTCTTTAGATCAGTCAAGAAAATATAGTGAGATTAATTAAGTATTGCGTTTTCTGTATCTGTGTGAATCCTTCCATTGGTGTTATTTTTTAATATTTCCTGTAATTGAAACTCTAGCATTTATTGGAAATAGATATTTAGTATTTTCGTGTTCATTTATTATTAAATATATTTGAACTTTTCATTGTTGCTGGTCTTTTAGAGAATATTTTAACATTTGAGTGTACTTAAAATTATTTGGTGACATTGTGGCCACTCCTGAAAGGCTTAATGCATTGGTCAAACACTACCATTTGTATTATTATTAATTTTACTCAGTATAATTGGATACCCTGGTAAGAGACTTAGAGTATCTGCCTTTGGACTGTTCTGGTGGCAGTATCTACCTTATATTCTGGGCAGAGGGGGCATAGCTGGTAAATCTGTGCCAGCCTTTCCCAGGTGTGTGTGTGTGTGTGTGTGTGTGTGTGTGTGTGTGTGTGTGTGTGTGTGTGTGTGTGTGTGTGTGTGTGTATGTGTGTGTATGAAAATCAATTCTCAAAGAGTGTGTCTGTCAGCTACATGGAGCAGAGGCACAGAGCACTGGTTTCACAGAGAGGGTGGCGGAGGACTTGGCTTGAAACAGTCGGCTGAGGACTCAACTCTGCAGATGTGTCAGTTGGGAGTCTTATTTGGGGCCTGCAGAGAGACAGAGGGAACCCCAGCCCCAGGACTGAGTGTGTTCCCTATGTGCTCTTAAGGAAAATTGTGCTTGGTGCAGAGAACTGCATCTGAAAATTCTGTGTGTATTTATCTTTATTCCAAGTGAATGTCCCTCACCTTTGTCAATGGTGAAGATTGAGGCTCCTTGTTCAGAGGAGGGATGTCACACCCAATGCTAAAACTGTGAAAGAAAACTGATCCGAAAAGGAAACAAATTGTCTCCTTTTCCAATTGGTAAAAAACAAGGGCAAAGCTCAAACTTTTAGATGCATTCTGTCTGAATAGTGGCACTGTGAGGGAACGTTTTTTTTTTTTTTGTAACATTTTGGGTAGGGATGGTATACAAGACAGTGGCAGGGTTAGGGTTAGTACATATGTGTAATATTGGCAGAGGGATTCACTCCCTGCTCCACATTACTCATAGGTGCTAATCCTAGGTCTATTTCATATGTTCAAAATTCTGAAACATTGAACCTCTGGTCATTGAAGATCAGAGGATCGAAGTTCTGAAATACTGAACTAATGAAAAAAATTAAAAAAGTGAAAACTTATGATTACACTTTTTGAAGGGGTGCAAGCCCCCCTGCATCCCCCATGTAGGGGGCTGTGCCCCCCACACCCCCTGCTACTTAAATATACCATCTCTGAGATTGTACTACAGTGAAGAGAATGGGATAGTTCTTGTTCCACACTGTATAGCAATCTCCATTCATAAGGTTAGAAATTTCAGAACTTCGATCCTCTGGTTCTTTATGATCAGAGGTTTAATGTTCTGGAATTTTGAACATATGAAGTAGACCCCTAATTCTAACCCTACCTCTAATCTCAAACCTACACAATATTTTACTAAGCAGCCTTTCAGTGTCAGTAAATACAACAGATGAATATAGCTCACACACAACAGCACACATGCAAAACACAAATTTATGTCGTCCCTAGCCCTTACTCTAATCCCAACCTGGAAATTCTCACCCACACACTTTCAACCCTACCTGTTGCTACCACACATATATTTTCTCACAAAATACAGAGTTCAACATTAATCCTTTCAATAGCTCTCACACTTGACTACCAATATAGTTTTGCAATTTGTGATAGCAAAAATAGCTGCTGACATTCTGTGCATTTGACAGAATGTGTGTAAATCAAATATGAATATAGACATTTCGAAAGATAGATAGATAGATCGATAGATAGATAGATAGATCGATAGATAGATAGATAGATAGATAGATAGATAGATAGATAGATAGATAGATAGATAGATAGATAGATAGATAGATAGATAGATAGATAGATAGATAGATAGATAGATGCATTTCATTTCAGCTTAGGCAAGAACATTACAGGAGATAAAAAGAGTGCAATATCGCATGCACATGTTATTTAGCATTTATGTGCAAAAGTAGCAGCTTATTTAATATGATAAACATGTTTCCTGGTATGAGTCAGTTCAAAAAAGAAAATTTTAGCACAAGATCATTCAAGACCACTTGTACAGTTATAGGACTGTTCTGCAGTTCCCAAATGCTCATTTTTAGGAGAAAATGCACCATTAAAATGGCATGAAGTTCCACAGTTTGGAGATCAGAGACAAGAACATTGAGTCTGCAAAGTAATTTTCTAGTCAGCTCTCTTTGAGAGATGGATAAAACCTGGACTCTGACCAAGATATCTTGGGACCAACTGCCAGCTCAGATTCATTGGAGAAGATGATGAGGTTTGGACTGAACCACTAATATCGGCTGACCCATCCTGGGAGAGAGAGGGCATCTCACTACAATGCCATACCTCATGGAGAGAGAAAGAGAGAGAGAGAGAGTTATAAAGCATGCAGTGTATATGGTGGGAATATGTCCTTGTTTCCCCCAATTAGCATTTACATGGAGCATGTGAGAGCAAGCACACATGTTCACAAGGAAAAGCACAACAAGGCCCAACATCTGCTAGTGAAGAGGATGACCTTTGACATATTGGTTAAGAAAGTAAGAAAATAAATAAATAAAATCCCATATAAGTGCTTAATGACATCTGTACTGTGACAAGTATCACAGTATCCATGTCATGCAGAATGAATTAGTCCATTTACAACATGGACTAGATGGCTAGAAATCGTGAGGCAAGAAAATTAAAAGAAAGTACATAATGAATCAATCTTCTTGAATAGTGTTTACAAGTATAAAAACTTATGACATGTTATTTTAGCAGAATTTAGGGGAGTCCTTGCCATTTTAGCCAGTTTGGAGCGATGGTAAGACTGGTTTGACCAACTTTTGTGGGTCATCTGTCTGTCACTGTTACAGGACCAGCATCCCAATGCAGTATGTCCAGACCAGGTTTACCAGATATCTCCTTACTCCCCTCAGAATGCTCCAGTATTGCCAGGAGCTAGTTCAGGATCCTAAGGGTGTAGTAAGATTTCAGCCATTTCTGCTTCCATATGTTGTTTTTTACTTATGCCCTACCCACTTCCCCCCTCCATCATGACAAAGTGGTTATGTACAAGGTGGGCATGCAGTGTGGACAAGAGTTGTATAGCTCCAGCTCCACGGCAGCTCAGCCAGGTCCACCTCCCTTCATTTTTCTAGATCATGCCTTTTCCCAGCAATGTCCTCAGCCTCCACCCAGGATCATCACAGAACAGTGACCACAGCATCATCTTCCTCCTCAGAATAGGAATTCACAGTTCTCCCTGCCACTCTGCAAGTTCCCAAATCCACTAATCAATCAGGGTTCTCTGGGTCATTGTCAGGGCTTTTTCCCTCTTCACCAATGGAGCAGATACTAGTCTGAATGTATGAAGGAATCTAAGACAAATATAGATGCTCCATCCGTACAGTGCATTAACCTGGCTTGGTGCACAGTATGTAGATATATTATTGACAATATGGTGATACAGAGAGTTTCAAGCAAGATACTCTGGAAGAAAGTAAAGGAATTATCAGGGATGGTGAGCTGGTGTCACTCTAATGAACAACTTTGGATCTATATAACTGAAGAACACAACAGAGAGAGACTGGGGGAGGTTACAAATGTAGAAGCTGTTTAGGAAGATGCAGCAGATAAATGTACTGAAAGCTTAGGAACATCTCAAAACATTGTACCAGCAAAATCACTCTGATGAGTGTTTCTCTAAGGTAGTCCACAAAAGTGCAGGACCCTAGTTTCTTTTCCTACCCAAGTTAGAAACCATGGTGATAATTAGGCAGAAATCTGACAGGACATTTTAAAGTGTAGAGTAATGCTGCCATGCAAGAAATATCCAAAATAGTGCCACTCTCATTACTCTCAAGTAGCTGAGGGCACACATCACTACTGTAGTACCTCAGAGTCATTTCTTAAAATAACTTTAATTACTTTCTTTTCACTTTTCCTGGTGAGCTCCATAGTGCAACTCATCAAATTAGACAGGCCAGAACCCACTTTCTACAGTTACAGAATCCAACTCATTGTTTGGGAACCTCCAACTGTTTTAGCACCACTGAGATCCATGTAATCACTCCATTATATCTTGGATCTGGCCTGTAGCCTCTTCCATGTGGGATATATCTCAAATAACTCTGTAATGAGTCACTGGGGTTATTCTTACAAGGTGCTGGAACAACCTTAGTTGGTTTCTTCTAATCCAAAGCAGCAGCTCTACTCCAAGACTGTCTCAAATCAGCAAGTCCATGCCCTTTTCACAGACACTAGTGCAGTGACTCTGCAAAAAACAAAACATATTTCTGTCATTTGCACCTGTGATCATGTTCTTTAATTCACCATCCACAGTCCATTAGCAGAGGTGAGGATAGAAACATAGACAGATACCCAGAGCTTTGTCTCAGAACAAAGTAGCAGCTCCTGGATTCATCACTACAGATGCAGTATTCATAAAAAAACAAAGTTGTTTAAACTTCTCAACAAAGGATAGCTCCTTTTCTACCCATCCCCAAAAAGCTGAAGAAATCATTTCAATATTTTAAATGGTCTCAGATATGGAAAGGAAGTGTCTCATTCCAGATTCCTGGATTCATCACTACAGATGCAGTATTCATAAAAAAACAAAGTTGTTTAAACTTCTCAACAAAGGATAGCTCCTTTTCTACCCATCCCCAAAAAGCTGAAGAAATCATTTCAATATTTTAAATGGTCTCAGATATGGAAAGGAAGTGTCTCATTCCAGATGTTCACATTAAGCAACACTGTGAAATGTATATCAGAAGTTACATTCTGAGGAAGCTAAAATGCCATCAGCTGCAAATGACAGAGATACCAAACAGAGGTTTTCAAATCAGAAGCTTTTCTAACATTAGACACATCTGTATACCTTGTCCTTGAGAATTCTAAAGAGAAAAACATGAGCAACAAGAAGATACACAACTTTGTGGAGTCCAACACAGATCTTAACAATATACAACTTAGTCCCAAGTACACAGCACACAGTTCCCATAACTTTCATAAAGGTACCAGATAGGATGACACAGTGGCACCAGTGCCCTACTCCCAAAGCAATTCCCAAATGGAATGCCAATTCATTTAGCAATGAGTCTTCTCCGGGTCAAAAAAATATTTGGAGATTGGATTAACAATCTCTCATGACCCTACAGACAAGGGTGCAATGCTAATCTCCTTTATGGTACTCGCATTTTCACTAACCTACACATCTCTGATGAATAAATAGGAATCATGCTACTACAAAATAACAAAATTTGCCTCCAATATGCCAACACGCACACATTTCCCCAGCACCTATATTATACCCAACTAACTCTTAACCACAAATTGTTATATAACCCAAATTACTGCCCTTCTCTTCAAAATATGCTATAAACATGTACCCCAACCTGAAATCTTAGGTCTTTTGATACACAACTCCTAACCATAACTAAACCCAACAAGAGAGCTGGGTAATGCCTTTATTCCCATACAGTCGCCAAAGTTTGGAAAGCTCTGCTGCTCTCTATTACTCAACTAGACATTACAAATACATTTAAATCAGCATTAAAAAAACACTACCTTAACAACCATATATGTTTCTGTAAACACATGATCAAACCACCTTAAATAATTACTTTATCTAACAACTTCTAAGAAGTAGTTTTAGAAACTTCAATATATCAGTTAACTATCTTCATCTGTTACTCTTTCTTATGTTTTTCTCCTGTTTCTAGTCATTCAAACTATATAATTAGGTTAAACACCTCTACTTATGTAACTGTTTTCACTGAATCATTTAGAAAAGTACATTTGATTGAATTGACTGAATCATTGATTTAATGTTGTTATTATAATCTGTATTTTGGCTCATACCTTTTAAATATGCTGATATATTAAAAAAAAAAATGTAACTGTTTTTGGAGCTTTTCTCCCTGGGCCTCCACTGAAAATGGGTCTTTGACCCAGTGGACTTTCCCTGTCAACAAATGTCAATAAATAAATAATAAATAATAAATAGAGCTATAACTACATACATAGATACAAACATGCACACACACGCACACACACACACACACACACACACACACACACACACACAGTAAACCTCTTAGTTACTATTTCTTTCTTATTTATTTTCTAACATGATAGCTGTTTAAAATGTTCTCACCTAACCTTTAATAAGCATTCCACACATTTTCTTTGCAGACTTGCTCTTATAATTTCAAATTCAACTCAATTTTCTTTATTTGGCACTATGTATCCCTTTCATTAAGGGTTTCTTATTTCCCTGCTTATATATTGCTCTCATTTATACTAGTATTGTTTATAACACATAACTGCAATTACCTTTACTATATTATTACTCTAACTTTAATGTTGTACAAACACATTTTCTATGGTATATCTTTCAACATGCTTTTGTATATATTTGTTACAACAATAATATATCTTATTACATGTTATTGTATGTATACATGATAGAACAGCAGTAGTTCAACTCCCCAGGCTCTCAATAAAATAGGTTCATAGGTTAATAGGATGATACTTATCCATAGCATATTCAAATATATTTCCTTGTCCTAATATTGCTGCTCCTTAGCCCACTTGTTATCTTAACCTCTCCTCTTACCTATAAAGTTACTTATCTTTCCTAAAAGATTCTTTAACTGATTGATGTTTCTTCTTATGCTTCTTCCTTCTCTTGCCTCCACCCACTCCATTTGCCCAGGGGGCTCACTCCGCTCCCCTACCCTACCCCCAATTCCCACCCTCCCTCAGTGGTCCTAGACTTATACTTCTTAAACCACTCCTCCTTTCCAAACCAACAAATCAGATAATTCTACTAACCTAATCTTTTACACCACACCCGTCTTCCATATAACCTATCGTTAGTTCCCATTACTTACAGTAATATAACCTACTCTCTTATCTCTACTTTAACTTAGACCAGTTTTACCTATCTTATAGCACTTATAATCAAACTCAGCATCATGCCTATAGTAACTAACCATATTTCTACCACACTTGTTCTAACCTCAGCATATCTCCAAACCTCCTTCCAACATCTGAATTATTCTCAGTTTCACTATCCTCATAAACAAACAACCATACAATTTCTCACTACCTCTCTCAGTCATATAAATATAACATCCACACCAAGCTACCTTCTACCAAAGTACCACAGAATGGCCCACATTAAATACAATACCATAATAACCAGAAAAGTCCAGTACCATATCAGTAACACACATAATCCTTTGTTCAGGCTTAAAAGACAATCCTTAGAAGATGGAGACATCCATCCTAATCCAGGCCCAGCCAATGTCATGACCACTAATTCTCATACTCTCAATCACTCTATCCCACTCTCCCCTACCAAACTTCCCAACTCACTCCTGGTAGCACATCTCAATATCCGTAGTGTAAATAACAAAGTGGCCCACCTCCATGTTCTCTTGGATGTATGCTCCTTTGACATCCTATGTTTGACAGAAACATGGTTAAAACCTGGAACTCAAGATAATGAAATCATACCTCCAGGTGATTGCAACAAAAAAAAGGGTGGGGGAGTAGCCATTCTATTCAAAGATGGCCTAATAGTTACCTCTTCATCCTATAACCCTCCTACAGACAGGTTCTCAGCTCCAAACTTCAGCTCAACTCTAATAAAGTCATATATATATCATATGTATCTATTTATCTCCTGGGAACAACATCAGCACACTAGAAAATATACTTAGCTGGGTTGCTTCAACCTTCCCACAAGAAACTATAATCCTAGGTGACTTTAATATTGATTGTAAGGGCGTCAATGCTGAACATCCAACCTCCCATATTAAACTTCATTGCTTCTCTCAAACCATTACCTCCCTTACTAGAATCAACAAATCAAATAAAAAAGAGTCTACCTTAGACTGGATTCTTATTAATAACTTCCACCAAACTTATAAGGTAGGAACCTTCCCTGACGATGTAAGTGATCACTCATTGACCTACATAATCAGGGAAAAGATTAATATTTTGCACCCCGCAACATATTGGACTATTCAGAACAACAAGCATTTTAACCTAGGGCTATTCCAAAATAAACTTAGTGCTTGCAATTGGTCTCCCCTAACCGCCCCCCATTTGAAGAGGCTGATAAATACTTCAACTCTACATTCTTAAATATCCTTGACCAGCATGCACCTAAGCGTACCATCAGAATTAAATCAAACCAACACCTTGGCTCCCTAAAGAAACCAGGCAAAAATCCTACACAGAAATAAAACCTGGGCTAGATGGCGAAGTACCAAAAATACAGCAGATCAACAAATATTTAGACAGCTGATAAATATGACAAAAAAAGCAATACTCTCAGATAAAAAAAGACTTCTACTGTAAAATGCAGCAAACACACCAAAATAACCCACAGAGATTCTGGGCAAGTATCAATAGACTCCTATACCCTGGCCACTCCAGTACACCAGCTCCAAAAGACACTAACCACAAGACCCCCATCAAAACTGCTAACACCTTCAATACCTTCTTTACTGAGACCATACAATCTCTGGCCAGCCAGCTATTCCCTGACAACTCTAGCTTTCTGATCCCCAGTACTAGCCCTCTTCCTATATTTCAATTGTAACCCATCTCTACCAATCTTATTTACAAACTCATCCAAAAACTGAAGCCTTGTACTCCATCTGCTGACCAGATCCCAGCTGAATATCTGCAAAAAGCAGCTATATCTGTAGCCTATCCTATATCTATACTTACAAACAGAACCATTAACGAGGGAACCATCCCAGCCATGTGGAAAATTTCTCACATTATCCCTCTACATAAAGATAGCAACTCAAATGAATACTCTATCGACCTATAGCCTTACTATCCCCTTTAGCTAAAATCATGGAAAGATGCATTTATCATCAGCTACTTTACCATTTAATTCAACACAACATACTAGCTAACACCCAGCATAGTTTTAGGCATTTCCATAGTACCACTACTGCCCTCTTATCCTTCACTGATTCTATTAACAGAAACCGTAATAATAATATTCTCTCTTCAGCTCTCTTTATTGATCTTTCAAAAGCTTTCGACATGGTAAACCACCCTTTGCTTATAAACATTCTCAAATCACTTTCTCTTGATACTCTAGCTATACAGTTGTTTACTTCCTACCTCAGCAATAGGCAGCAAGCAGTGCTTTGGGAGAATAATCTATCATCCCACCTGCCAGTCACCCTGGATGTTCCCCAAGGCTCTATTCTAGGTCCTCTACTATTCTCAATTTTTATCAGTGATCTAGATTTAGCTATTCCTCAAGCTATCTGTATACAATATGCAGATGATTCTACACTTATCTGCACAGCCAATTCCTCCTCTGAACTGCAATCCCTAACTCAGAAGGTGTTTAACACAGTAGAGACTTGGTTTTTAAAATGTTGTCTTCTTTTGAATCCCAAAAAAACAAAACTCCTGTTCTTTTCTCCTACCCGTAAGTCCACCCCAATAGACTTCTCAGTTATCTGTAAACATGGTACCCTCATTTCTCCTGACTCTACCACCAAACTCCTAGGAATTACAATAGATAACAACCTTAATTTCAACACTCATAATTAACAACACCATAAAAACAGTTAACAGAAAAATGGGCTCCCTATATAGGATCAAACCTTTCCTTACTTCTACAGCTAGAGCTACTATTGCCCACTCTCATCTTATCTCTACACTGCTCTATGCCTCACTAATTTACACAAACCTAACAAAAAATAACCTGCTCAAACTAGCTAGCACCTATAATAACATTGCCCGATTTGCCTCTGGTAATCCATTCAGAACCCATCACTGTCAGAACCTAAAACAACTAGGATGGCTTGAACTACAAATTCAGCTTAAATTCAACAAACTTACCATTGTCCATAAGGTCCTTAATCAACCTAAAAAAATCCAATACTCTCAAATTTCATAAACCCCCTATCAAAATCTTAATACCTTACACTCATCAAATAAACTATTAGTTAGCATAAGTAAGTCCAACAACATGGCAGGTGATGCTCTGTTCTCAAACACAGCTAGAAAAAACTGGAACCTTCTACCTAGTGAACTTACTTCACCTCCTTCCCTACCTCTCTTTAAACAAAAACTCAAAGTATTCCTTAGAATGCACTGGTTATCCCCATGCATAACCCTGACTAAAATTTTACCCCTGTTCTAATACTTGCTAGTTTCTACTTTCTTAATACTCAGTATTGTGTAGCATAAATGAAATCAGAAATTGTAAAAATACTGTAACTTTTTAACTATTTACTTCCGAATATTTCTCCAAAATTCTGTACACAGTCATTGTTATTTACAATACAATGTATTTTGAAATATCTGCTATTACTATTTTATTGTAACCTACTACCTGGTTACTTACTGTCTGTGTTTATTTTTATTGTAACCTTTAACTTTGTTATTACTGTTGTGTTCATTGGAGCTTTTCTCCACGGGCCTCTACTGAAAATGGACATATATCCAGTTAGACTTGCCCGGTCAACAAATGTAAAATAAAAATAAAATAAATAAAATAAATACTAGGCTATTGGTCTGGAGGCCCTTATAAGCCTAGCCAAGAATTTCACCCATGTTCTGTCAAAGTCAGCACCTTTTTCCCTTGTCCAGCAGGGACACAGTTGGGATTCCAGGGATGTATTTTTTGTTTCCCATCCAGTCATCCAGGTTCCTCTTAAAGAGGGCTAGAGAGGTACTCTGCTTGCTATGGAGAGGGAGTCTAGTTCACAGATGGGGGAGTCTTTGGGACACAAATCTATCCCACCAACAAGTTCTTTTATTGTCACAGACCAGGTTAAGGTCTTGCATGTGGGTTGCGTGAGTGGAGTTTGACTTATGGATATGAAGCAACTCCATCAAGGCTGGGTCTGAGATGGCCTTGTATGCCAGAGACAGGTCACCTCTGAGCAGTCTGTATGAGAGTGAGTAGAGGGACAGGGCTTTTAGCCTATCTGTATAGGATAAGTGTTTGAGACCCTGGATTTTCCTGGTCAAGAGTCTCTGTGGTCTCTCCAGCTGCTGCATGTGATTGGCAAGGTACATGCCGAAGGGGGCATTGTACTCGATAATGGGTGTGATAAGGGAGGCATACAGGGATGTTATGACCTCCTTATTCCTGGATGAAATACCCTTATTTATGAGGTGGCCCATGTAGAAAACCTTTCATACAACTGAGGCAACGTGATGGTCAAAATTCAAGTTGCTATCGACCTGGGTCACCAAATCCCTCATGACTGTTTGCATGCTTAGTACATTGTTATTAATGTGATAATTAGTGGGGTGGCCATTTTCCCCAAAGGGGATAATGATATATTTCTTGGCATTCAGTTTGAGGCCATGTTTCTGGCACCAATCATTAGTTTGAGTAAGGCCCTCTTGGAGGATGTTCACATCACTAGGGGAATTTAAGACAGCACCCAGCTGGTAGTCATCTGCAAACTTGGTCAGCCACAGACCACTGGTTTTGGCTTGCTCCTCAGAAAAGTATATCTCAAACAGTAGAGGTCGCAAGACTGATCCTTGGGGTACACCGCTCATTACAGGTCTACTACTAGAGGTGGCATCCCCTACTTTGACTGAGTCGGTTCTATCAGTGAGCCAGTTAGCTACCCATCTGGTAACATACAGGTTGATGCCTAGCTGGGAGAGTTTGTCTATTATGCCCAAGTGTGGAATAGTGTCAAAGGCTTTGGCTAGGTCAAGGTAGGTGGTGTGCATCGTCTTCCCCTCATCTATGGCTTTGGTCACTGTTTCGAAGAAGTTGACAAACTTTAACAGGCATGCTCTCCCTTTGACAAAACCAAACTGTGTGCAGTCAAGCTTTTGGAGGTTGTTGCCAATGTCCTTGTTTATAAGGTCCATGATAATGCGTTCCATGGCCTAGCAGATCAGGCTAGTTAGGCTGATGGGCCTATAATTGCCTGGGTCAGTGGACGATCCACCTTTGTGTAGAGGGATGACAGTGGCTGTCCTCCATTTGGCTGGGATGAAGCTGGTGGTCAGGCTTTAGTTGAATATGGTATCTAACTGACCTGAGACCTCATGCCTGAGTTTATGTAGTCTACAGTCATGGATTTTTTTGGGTCCCATGGAGACTATATTTTTTGCCTTTGAGAGGGCATTAAGGACCCACTCTCTGGTGATGAGGGGAGGGGGCAGATGCTGGGGATGTCATGGTTTACTGATGAGGAGAATAGTGGGGTGAGGTTTTCACTGAACCTGTCTGCCAACAGGTTGGCTGTATCTATAGCATTTGTGTATGTGGTGTTATTGACCACCAGTTCAGAGCAGATTAAGTATACTTACTTGGCCTGAGTCATGACTGAAAAGGTTCTTCAGAGTTGTTCATCTACCTAGTTAACTAATGTATGTGTGTTTATGTATAAATAAATAAATATGTTGCATTGTTGAACAACTCAAATATTTAAATAAAAAAAAATGCGGAGAAGATTTATAATGTCTCACTCTGTACTTCCTTGCTTTTCAACAGAAATATGATGAATGATCATAGGTTCAGAGGTTCATATCTAAGTACTAGGCAATTGGTCTGTAGACCATTTCAATCCTAGACAAAAAAAAATGTTCAAAATTTCTCTCTGGCCACAAGGAGGGCTAGACAAGATAGCCAAGGAGAGAATTTGAGCCTGCCTATCCAGTTATCTAGGTTCACCTAGAAGGTGGCAATGGTGCTACTCTGTTTGACATGCAGTGGAAGTTTGTTCCAGAGGTGAGGGATACACTGGGACATGTATTTATCATGCCAGCATGTCTAATTTATCTGTTGATAAAGGTTTACTTCCTTTGACAGAGTATTTGATGTACCATTAGTTCTGTGAAGGAATAGGAGATAAAATAGGGTTGGATCTTTCATGACACGAAAGGCTAGACATAATCTCCATGAAGGAGTTTGTAAGAGACTGAATTCAGATATCAGGCAGCCAGTCTCTCCTGTTAACTACGTATTTTTATATAAATACATGCAAACAGTGCTTTATATTCAGTAATGGGTCTGTTAAGATATAAGTAAAGGAGAATTAAGACTTCTTTGAATCTAGTAAAGATGCCTTTGGAAATTAGATGGGGTAGACAAAAGGCTTTCTGAACTACTATGGAGACATGATGAGCAAATGATAAGGAATTATCAACTAGAGTACCAAGATCCCTTACAGCAGTGTCTGACTGGAGGGTGCATCCCCTGTACAGTAAGTGACACTCTTTTATTTACAAAATGAACTCTGTTAACTTTTTACATTTAATCTGAGGCCATTATCCTTTCACCAATTTTTAACATGGTCTAAGTCATGTTTGGGGCAATTGTGAGTCAGCTGAATATCGAATAAATGTGCCCAGTTTACAGTCATCTGCAAACTTAGTTAACTGTAGACCGGAATTGCTGACCTGAAGGTCTGAGAAATACATTCCAAATAGGAAAGGGCAAGATAGGGAAGTGTATGATGTTATTGACAGAAACAATGTTGAGAGGATAAAGGAGAAGTTGAGCTTATTGCTAAACGATTACTTGTTTGATGATTGGATAACGAATAATCAATATAATTATTTTTTGCTACCTAATCCACTTATACCTATTATCCAGGGACTTCCTAAAATCCATAAGAACCCCACAACCCCCCCCCACGAGACCAATTGTTTTGGGGAGGAGTTGGTTAACTGAGCCCATTTCTGTGTATGTTGAGAAATTGTTGAGACCCATAGTTAATAAAAATGGTGAAATTCTGAGTGATACTCAACAATTTCTGGTAGAATTATTTAAATATGTACAGAGGTCACAACATATTAACAATCCACTTATAATGTCCACATTAAATGTAAGTTCCTTATTTACCTCCATTCCAAATGCTTTAGGTCTGGAAATGTTAAGGGAATATTTGACCAATGATGGTACATACACTGGAAGTCATATAAAGCTCATTTGTTTGCGCATGGAACAAGTGTTAGTGAATAATATTATGTTGTTTGATCATGTGATCTACCATCAGAAGGATGGGGTGGCCATGGGTACATCCAGTGCAAACAGTTACGTGAATATAGTAATGGCCAATTGGGAGCAGAAACACATAATAGGTGGTAGATGTCAGCAGGTTACGTTCTACAAACGTTTTGTGGACAACCTTTTTCTGCTATGGCATGGGTCTGAACAGGAGTTGTTAAAGTTCCATAATGAAATGTACGTCATTCTTGAGGTTAGATCTGAAATTTTCAAACACTGTCATTGACTTCCTTGATGTTAGGGTTTATGGGAGTTTGAATGGGAGATTTTCCTCAAGAGTTCACAGGAAGGAATGTCACAGAAATACATTTGTACATAGAGTATGCACCCTTGGTATGTATTTAAAAATGTAGTGAAGCATCAAGCTTTAAGAGTATCTAGATTGACAGCAGAAGATGACACATTTTGTGAGGAAGTGGATGACCTTTTCATGAGGTTTAGACTGAGGGGTTACAAGGACAGTGACATTGGGGTTGTTGTTGATGAGGTTAAAACATTGAGAACAATAGGTAACCCTTATTTTCTGACACAAGAAGAAAATCAGTCTAAACTGAGTAATAGATCCCAGAGTAAATTAAGAGTACCTACTAGTTATACCAGTGATAATATTAGCCTATACTTACACATGATTCCCAGATTAGAGAAGTAGTGGGAGATGAACCCAAGTTCCTCTTCAAAAATAAAAAAATCGTTGAAGAGGTTACTCTGCTATGGGACCAATGTTGATAATGGTGTGAAGGAACATCAGGGAATGGTTCCATGTAGTAACTGCAACCAATGAGAATGGATATATTCTATGAATAAATTTAAGCATCCAGACACAGGAAAAGAGCATAGATTTGCAGTTACAGTGAGTTTTTGCACCAAGAATGTAGTTTATTTAGCTGTATGCAATCTATGTTCAGGTTACTATGTAGGAAAAACTAACAGGGAATTTAGATATAGAATAAGGGAACATCTTCTGAGTATGAGGAATATGGACAAAACCAACGCTTTAGCCAAACATGTCAGAAGATGGAACAGTGCGCACATTCAGGTTTATGGTCATGGAGGTAGTAAATGAGAATGAAAGAGTTGGGGATATGACCAACAAGACGGAGACTTCTGAAGTGAGATGGCTAATTCGGCTGCAGGCAGATAGGGGTAGGGGGCTTAATGATAGATCCCCCCTTAAACCCATTTTGAAGAATAGAACCCTCCATAGAGAGTCATCTGGAAGGTCATATATACCTAGCAGTATATACATAGCTGGTCGGATACAATTCCCTGTTATATTGGTCCATTTTTTGTATCACTTTGTTGTTATATGAGCCTATTTTGAAGAATGGGAATGTTTGTAGATAGTCATATGTATGGTGATAACATCAGTATGTAGATGTGCAGTTTTTATATACACACATTTTTAAGTTTCCATACATATGTTCATACATATATATATTTTTATATGTATATTTTTATATGTTTTTATATGTATGTATGTTATTGTTTTGAGCGTTTTTATATATATATATATATATATATATATATATACATGTTTTGTCATTATTATTTAGTGTTGCTGTTTTTTATTTGTTTATACATTGGCATGCACATATTTGGCTTAGGTACACATAGCTATGTGTGGCTTTGACTAAAGATTTTTTATATAGCTTAAGTTATTAGGCTCTTTAAGAAACACTGATTAGGATTAATTGAGTCTGATTAGTGTTAATGAGATAGCTTGTGGTTTATGCTATATAAGATGTAACTGCGTATTTGTTTTACTCAATGGTCTGAAGAAGTGGGAGTTATTCCCATGAAAGCACTCATCTAATAAAAGTCAGATTTTTTTATTCTTTTGCTTATTTTATCATCTGAAGTGACTACAAATCTGCATTGTCTATGATCCTTGGGTACTTTTGTGCTTTAATGAAATTGTGAGTCAGTTGAAGAACGAATAACAGTGTCCAGTTTACAGTCATCTGCAAACTTAGTTAACCATAGACCAGAACTGCTGACCTGAAGGTCTGAGAAATATATTCCAAATAGGAAAGCGCACAAAAATGAGCCCTGTGATACACCACTGGTAAATGTTTTGCTTTCAGAAATGGATCTTGCTACTCTAACCACGCGGGTTCTGTCAGACAACCAGTTAGCTATCCAATGTACAATATAAGGTTTTATATTCAGATTTATAAGTCTGTCAGTAAAGTTTGCATGAGAAATAGTGTCAAAGGGCTTGGCCAGGGTCAGATATGCTCTACGCACTGCATAACTATTATCCACTGCTTCCGTTACTTTTTCTAAGAAATTACTGAGGTTAAAGAGGCAGGACCTTCCTTTGATAAAGTTAAATTGATGAGGGCCTAGGGTTGAGAGATTTAAAATGTCCATATTAATGAAGTCTGAGATAATGTGCTCAATGCATAGTATATAGTACATAGTGAGACTAATGGGTCTATAGTTGCCACGGTCCATGTTTGGGGCTACCCTTGTGTAATGGCATTACAATAGCTGTTTTCCAGGCTTTGGGATTGTAACCAGTGGATAGGCTTAAATTAAAGAGGTTATGTTGGTGTTCAGAAATACCATATTTTGCATTGATAATCAGGCAACCTGGTATGTTGTCAGGTCCCATGGATGAACTGTTCTTATTTTTTGAAAGGGCTGACAGAACTTGTTTCATAGTAATTAAAGGGAGTAGCTGGGATTGTGGAATCTGCGGGTTAGCTGTAACTGTGGGTGGAGTACAATTTGCACTTAATTTGTTAGCTAGGATATTAGCTATTTCTTTTTGGTCAGAGAGAGTGTAGTATTATTGTAGACTATCTTCAAACACTGCTGGGTATTGATAGATGATCTTTCCAACCATTCAGTAAAGATATAGAGTGATTCAAAACACTATTGCAGGCAGTTTCATTAGAACCATGTTGAATAATTTTGAGCCTGCTGAACAGATATGTACTGTTCAGCAATGCCCTATGTAAAACTCAATCGGTTAATCATATTGTAGGATTCTGTAAGCACAGAGTGTCAGATGTGTGTAATGCTCAGGAATATATTAAGCAGTATCACTAAATGCAGCATGGATTATGCATGCTAAGGGTATATTCTTTATGTCAGTCTGTACCATCTCTTCCCCATTTCTGGCTATCAGCACTGGTGTTTGTCAGGGCTCCATTCTGGGTCCCCTCTTATTCAACATCTTTACTAATAGACTATGCTCTGCTACTAACCTGTCTACCCTTTTACAATATGCTGAAGACTCCACACTTACAGTATTACCACCGCCCATAGCTTCCCTGAATTACTTGCTCTTACCCAAAACACTTTCACTTCCATCAAAACCTGGCTTAATGATAACCAACTAATACTAAATCCAAAAAAAACCTAAACTTCTACTTGTCCTTCTTAAAACTATGGCACATCTCAAATCTTTTTTCTCCATTACTTCCCTTGACAAAAGCAACATCATACCTGAACCCCATACTAAATTGCTTGGTGTCATAGACGATAAACTAAAATTCAACATTCATATCAATCAATGCATAAAAAACACACCAAAAACTTGGTTTCCTCTACCATAGTCATAAACTGCTTTTACCCCCCCACCAAACCCTCCCTTGCCCTATCTCTTCTCTTACCTTCTCTTCTATATGCTGCACCAATCCTTACTAACCTTCAGTCATCTTTTCTTACCAAACTAGAGCAAACATACAACAAAATAGCTAAATTCACCTCCAAACTCCCCAACAAATTTTACTACTGCCTCACCCTTCAGTCATTACAATGGCCTGAATTCCCAAAACTGCTGCTTCTTCCAAAACTGCACATCACACACTCAGTTCTCTATAACCCCACTTCCTGCCCCTCCATCTCGAATATTGTATCTCCTTATAACCCACAACATCAGTTATGTTCATCTGATAAGCATCTTCTGGACATCTACAAACTGTCAAAAACTATAGGAAAGTCCCTATACAAATATTCTGTAGCACACTCTTAAAACTCCCTTCATCTTAACATAAGAAATATCTCCCATAAACACCAATTCAAACTTGAACATAAAAACTAAGAGTTGGTCCTGTCTCTGTCTTGCACCAACCTGATGTACTAACTACTTGCTACCTAACTTTATTTTCTCACTCCCATCAGCAACACTTTTTCTTTTTCTAATTATATTATCTACTGTACACATACATTTTTCCTGTAAATATTTTTTGCATTTGAATTACCTTACTTTGCTGTATATATATTCTGCTACTAGAATAGAACTGTATAACACTTTTGACTTTAATATTGATGTATAAGTTCTTGCTAGTATAGCCATTGTAATCTTTAATTTTGTTATATCTCTATAATTATAACTGGAGCTTTTCTCCTTGGGTCTCCACTAAAAATGGGCCTTTGGCTCAGATGGATCAACCCGGTTAACAAACAACAATAAATAAATAATGCAATCATAAGTATGTGTGCTGCTGCAGAATTTTCAGAACATTGTTAGCTGAAGGTGGTACATATGAAAACATTTTCTTTGAGCAGAACACATCCAAAGCATAGTTGTTGAGTGCATAAGTGTGGACTAGATGTAATGCATTGGAAGGCAGTTTTTGTTTCAAAGTTGTTTCCAGAGCTTGCCTTATAAGTGGTGAACATTCATTTGGTTGGGTGCTACTTCCTCATAACCAGTTCCCTGTTTCTGCATCTCTGTAGACTGGTCTCCTGTCTTTTATGCTATGATTATGAGAATGCAGTATGTGTGGCTGCTGTGTGCACCTTCTGTGATGTTTCTTCTTTCTTTGTTGTTAAATATATGTATAACGTTTATATATTAAAGCAAGGAAAATGTAATGGATGAAAACCACTCATGGAGATGCAGGATATTTGTCTCTTGCAAAAAACGTGTTTTTATTGCACAAAATCCATTTTTGAGTAATCATGTTTTTGAATGACTGTAATCAAACACTTAGACATTTTTGTAACTGAGTGTTGATTAATCAGAGGTGAAGCATTTCCAGAAGTACATGTTTTTTATGCTGTGTACTTAAAAATGTTTCTGATATGAACTTTCTAGAAGCAAGCAATGTATAAAGTAAGTAAGAAGACATTGGGCCAGATTCCAAAAGAGTTGCTCCCATTGTAAGTCTGCCCTGATTTCCAAAGACCTGCTCTCAGTGTAAGTGACTTACTTCAGCAAAAGGTCTATCTATAAATAAGCTTGTTACATGGACCACATTTCAAAGGTCATGCTGTCAGCCCACTCTCAGTGCAAGTGGACACTTGCACTGAGAGTAAGTCATTTGAAATCAGGGCCATCGTACATAGAAGCAAAATTCTGGACCCATGCATTAATTTGGGTGGGGTGGGGGTGGAGGGTCAGGTCCTTCAGCTTAATTTGCCAGAGGCATTCGATGAAGATAATTTGAGGAGTCTTACCACGTGGCTATGCAGTTATGTTGCATATGCAGGTAATGTTTTTGTTTCAGAAACAGTTTTGTAAGCATTCAGGGCTGAATTCAATAAACCCTTCATGGCTCACTAAAGCCCTGTGCATTTTGTTTGTTGAGTTGTATTCAGTAAGCAGCTGCGCATAGTGTTTAGAGCCGCTCATACCTGGTAAACATTGTGGCATGCTGATTACAGCATAAGCAGCTGAATTGTATGTTAATCAACCAAACAAGATGTAGGAGCTATTCAACAAGCTATAAAGCAACCATGTACACTCAGTGTAGCTTTTGCCCCCAAATTCCAAAACCTATTCAAATACAGCCACAGAAACTACACTACATGGAAAGAATGTTAGAGGCTACTGCTGCTTTTCTGCATGTGTATGTGCAGCAGGCTCATGTCTATGCTGCTTCTGCTACTGATAGAACTTGGGCAAGAAGGAGAAGGGTGTTTAGACCCCATTTAACTTGTCATGGCCTGCATGAGGCAGAAATAGTAGAATGCTACAGGGTGGCTAGAGACACACTACAGGAACTATGCAACCTCTGCTGTCCTCAACTGAGAGCAAGGGTAAACTGAGGGGAACCAATACCTGCGGAGACCAAGGTATGTGTAACACTTAGGATTTTAGCTATAGAAACCTTCCAGAGACCAACAGGGGGCATGCTGGGGGTGGCACGGACATCATCATCTAGGATCCTACATCAATTCCTGAATGCTATGCTACAGCATGCCAGTGACTACATATATTTTCACCGTACCCCTGAGGTCATAGCTACAACTTTTCAGGATTTCTGCCCTACAACAGACTTCACTGAAGTCCTAGGTACCATAGACTGCACACACATTGAGATCAAAGCACCACCTGAAGGACAGGGAGGCATCTATATAAACAGAATGGCTTTCACTCCATTAACTACCAGGTCATTTCTAACTCTAAGAGAATCATCCTGAATGTGTTCATAGGTTCATAGGTATTTACTAGGCTAATGACCACAAGGGCCTTCTTAAGCCTAACCATGCATCCTAAATCTCTGACAAGTTCTGATACCGTCGATAAGTGTGAGCATGGGCCTGGGAGATGAACCATTTACAGGTTACTTGTTTGCACCAGAGACATAGACACCAAACCTGGGATGAATTTCCATTTTCCCATCCAATTGTTCAAGCTGCACTGTGTGCTGGCAACCCCAGTAGTTACTATGACTCCCACATCTGGCACAACTCTGAGCTCTACCAGAGGTTATCCAGGGGGTATATTCCCCAAGGTCATTTACTGGGTGATGCAGGGTATGCACTTGAACCACAGCTGATGAAGCCCATCAGAAATGCTCACTCACCCACGGATGAATGCTATAATGAGACACAAGCTCAAACAAGAAATATCATAGAGCATGTGTTTGGGCTGCTGAGGTCACAGTTTTGGTGCCTAGCTACATCAGACGGAGTTCTGCAGTACGATCCTAGTACTTGTGCTGACATTTTCACTTTCTGTGCTACACTACACAATGTTATCCTGAGAAAATAGCTGCAGCAGGAATATCAAGGGGATAAGGCACACAATTCACCACCAGCACTAGTAAGGTCACCACAGCCACATGCAGGTGAAGACTCAAAAGGGGGAAACACAAGTGGCTGTGGGTGTAGGTTGATGTAGATATGCACAATATGCCCTCGTCCTGGCCAATAGGCAATGGATAGCACACATGCTCACCACCTAAGGGGTACAACTTTCATCCTATGCACATACATACATACAGTAAAAGTGATGCCAAGCAATGCTCACAATCTTTACTTACCCATTTATTGGCTGTGTACTGCAAGAATCACAGAGAGTCAGACAGAAATTAAAACAGTTGTAACCGCAGGACTATCAAGGTAAGTGCTGAACCTGGAACAGGAAAATAAATGGGTAAGAACACAAATAAATGGTAGATAATTGCATACTGTTACTTTCAAATGTATCTATGTAGAAGGTGTGTGAGTTGCCATGTATCAAAAATACACACAATACAAAAGCCATTCCCAAATCTCTAATTATCCTTACATTCTCACAACTGGAGCAAAACGCCACACTTACATATTAATGATTTCAAGGTATTAATCACAACAGTAAAAAGGCTGTAAGAAAGCAGTACAATTTTCAAAATAGCATCACCAACACATATATACTAAGCACTCAGCAGCTATGCACCCTGTTCATCAGAAAAAATACACATGTATCCCTATATCCAAAAGACAGAAACAAGGATATGGCACAGTTGTCATCATTTGTGCAGGGTGTTGTTTGGGGGGGGGGGGGCAGGAAGCCAAGGCTGATACAAAAGTAGTGAGTGTGTGTAAGTAAGAATGACAGGCAGGCTGGAATGTAGCTAATTATCAAATGGCCACTGAGATAGAATGACCTGCAAGCCTCATGAATGCCTCATGTACCTGTTATGTATGTGTGTGTGTGTGTGTGTGTGTGTGTGTGTGTGTGTGTGTGTATGGGCACTCAGTGTGAAATGTGTGTGTGAGTGTTTGCATGAACACAGCCAAGCTCTGTGCTAGTACTTTGTCCTGACATGTTGAACTGGTGTGAGCCATGCATGGCAGAGGTATCAGTTCATTGTCGTTGCCCCTAGCTGTGAGAACTGGCTTTGCCAGGAGTTGCACTGGCATGTCCATGCCTATGGTCAGATGTAGTGGTACTGCCTGAACATGAGCGATGTCTCATGGACGAGCTCTCTCCTTGACTATTCTCATGCTCATGATCCCATAGCCTACCATGTCTGAGTGTGGATACCTCAACCAATGATGAAGCAGTGGAAGTAGTACTGCTATAGGAGAAGGATCAGGCACAGACACATTAGCTAACAGCAGATGATGATGTTGACCTACAGCCACGTGAGTGCTGGTCCCCACCCAGCAGATGTTCCATGACAGAGAATTCCTGTTCCATCATATCATTTATCCAATCCACTGAATCAGCTACACAGCAGAGGCAGTTAGGCACATCAGCCTGTGCCACATCTAGAACCCTAAGCTTGTCCTCGGAGGTCTTAGTGGAATGTGCCTGTGCATCCATGATGACCCTAACCATATGTTGAGTGGCATATGATGACACACTAGGATCAGGTGGAGGGTGGACAACAAGCCTCCTCCGAGCACCCCTACCAACCATCCTGTGTGGCACCTCACCCACTCTTTGCCTAAAGCCAAAGTCAACTGGCACTGTGGCTGCTGTAACCACACTACCCTGATCAAGTGTGTCACCTTCATCCTGTTCAATATCTGAAAGCTCAGTGGAATGGGTATGTATAGGCATACTGACTGTGACTGAAGGAAATACAGGGGATGGGTGAGTCACAACCTCAGTGTCAGATTCAACTTCTGTACCCCCTGACTGTGTTTTTGTTGGTTTTTAATAAGCAAATAAACATTTGCTTACTATGTGCAGATGTCTCCGCACTTGGTAGGGATGATGGTCCTGGAAGAGAAGAAGCAAGGAAAAGACTGCAATTAACCATCACAATGGGAATAACAGATGGGGGCAATGAATACAGAATTGCCTATATGTCCTATAATAAATAGCTGAAAATGAAATTTGGCTGACACGTCCACTCACACCCATATGTACTGAGCAAGTGAATTTTATAACTCTATTAAATTATTGGCACCTATGTCTCTGATGCAAACAGGTAACCTGTAAATGGTTCATCTCCCAGGTCCATGCTTACACTTATCAAGGGTATCAGAACTTGTCAGAGATTTGGAATGCATGACTAGAGTTAAAAAGAACCTTGTGGTCATTAGCCTAGTAAACACCTATGAACCTATCAATAGGTACAACAAAAAATATCCCAGGAAGTATTAGTTAAATTATATATTTTAGTATACAAGCAAATATAGAACTTGCCATATGCAAGCTTACTAGGAAACTGTTGCTGGGACACACTTGACCACCCAGCCACATCAGCACTGACATGAAGCATACAGTGTGTAGTTTCCAAACCAATTTCTGTCAAGGGACATGAACTCTTAATTTGGTGTGAGTGGGGGCTTGGTAGCCGGACCATCCCTTTTGGCCAGCTGTTCTCGGGCACCTGCAGCTGCTATACTCTGCGTTGATGTAATCATATCAGTGACCTGATGATGCAAATGATCATAATTCTTGCTGCAACCTCCCACTGCACTGACATTGTTCATTAACTTGTTCCAAATCTGCATTCTGTCAGCCATATCCCCTCCTCTCTCAAGCAGAAATGCTCCATGTCACCTAAAAACCTGAATTATCACTTCATTTTCAGAGCCACTGAAAGTGGGCTTATGTGGATTTGTAGGATTTGGTGCCATAATCCTATGTGACATAAAACATAGAAGGATGAAGCACATAAATATCACTTAATTATTGTATTGCTTACATACACATTTGTCAACATTAAACATTGGAAGTACACTTAATGCACTCACTCGAGGCACTCCTTAAAATGGAGAACATCGACATCTGCGCAGTGACAGAGACCTGGTTCAAAGCTCCAGAGAGCACCCCTGCATTACAAGGCTATAATTCAAACCACACCTTTCGGCCACCTAACCCGGAACGAAGCACTAAAGGTGGAGGTGTGTCCATATTCATTAAGGATATCCACACCTCCAGTCTAGTTGCACAGCATAATGCATCCGAGATTATCCAAGTGCAACTAACTCTGGGCAAGACCGCAATCCAAATTTTAGCTTGCCACAGACCCCCCACCATACCCCAGGATTCCCACTCCTCATTTCTTGATACACTGGAAAGCATTAGGGTACAACCCAACACCCTAATAATGGGCAAGTTCAACTACCCCACCATTATCTGGGAAAACTACTCATGTACCAACTCTTTTGCTCAACGTTTTCAGGGATTCATAAATTCCAACTCCTTGGATCAACTTATTTACACCCCCACCAGGGGCAGCAATATCCTAGACCTGGTCATTACCAACATGGACAACTGGTGTTCCACACCAGAGGTCAATTCCTCATTGGTCAGATCTGACCACAAGCTAATCACCCTAGACATCCACATCCCGTCCCCACCCCCAGTTAGGGAAACCACTGTAAAAAACTTCTCCAAAGCCAACTTCACACTTCTTAAGACAGAAGTGGCAAACTTCAAGACACCCATGCAGATGGACAACAGAGGTACGACTGCTGAATCCTACACAAATACACTTTATAAGCACTTACACGAGTGCATGGATCATGCTTTCTCTAACAGAACCAAGATGCTATCCTCCAAAAAAGGAAGCCAATCTGGTGGTCCTCTACCATAAACAAACTCTACAGCAGAAGAAAGAAACTGTTGCAAGAAAGAGTAAAATCCCATGACTGCAGGAACTCCCTGGTCAACCTCAGTAAGAAGCTGAGATCCCTCATAAAATCCTCCAAAGCTAGTTACGAAAACAAAATTGCCACTGACTCTAAAGACCACCACAAAGCATTCTATAGCTATGTCAAGAATCTCAATGGCAACACTTAGATCTGCTCTGAGTTACAGCACAATGGCACTAAATATACAAAACCAACTGATATTGCCAACATCCTGGCAGATAGGTTCAGTGCTAATGTTACCCCCCCCTCACCCCCTAGAGGGCCCATCGCTATACTGGAAAAATGCAAAGTTCCTGTAATCACTGCTGCACAGGTAAAAAACACACACTCCAAATCCAAGAGCACAGCATCCATGGGACCTGACAATATCCCAGGCTGTGTTCTACATGAACTACAGAATGAACTGGCACCCTACCTAAGTACTATGTTCAATCATAGCCTCACCTCAGGCTTTGTGCCTACTGAATGGTGTACCGCAATGGTTATCCCACTCCTCAAAGGGGGAGTCACGACGGACTCTGGGAACTGCCGCCCCATTAGCCTGATGAGTCTGGCCTGCAAGGCCATGGAATTTATAGGTTCATAGGTTCATAGGTTCATACTAGGCTATCTGCCCGAGGGCATTTACAAGCCTAGCCCATAGTTTTGTGGCTTACGCCACCCCTTTAGTATGGGGAACTATACCCATTATTTTGCTGTGCCTCTGTCGAGCAGTGACACTGAGGTAATCCCTGGGGTATATCTGCGATCTCCCATCCATTGGTCAAGATTTCTCTTGAACAAGGCCAGCGAGGTGCTCTGCCTCACATATACCGGGATTTTATTCCACAGCATAGGAGTCTTTGGGTGATGAATCTATCCCTCCAGCACGTCCTATTAATAGCCGTGTCGAGGTTTAAGTCTCCGCCCTTGTGGCTCTGACGGATCTAGATTTTTGAGGTGAAGCATATTCATCAAATCTGGGTTTGACATGGCCTTGTATGTTAGGCAAAGGTCACCTCTGAGCAAGCGGTGGCGACTGAATAGAGCTGGAGTTCTTTCAGTCGGGCAGCATAGGACAGATGTTTGAGACCCTTTATCCTTTTGGTAAGGAACTTTTGTGGCCTCTCCAGCTGCTGCAAGTGTCGGGTCAGATACATTCCGAATGGGGCATTGTACTCAATCATTGGTCTGATGAGTGATGAGTATAGGGAGACTATGACCTCCCTTGATCTAGATGAGAATCCCTTCATGATAAGGTGGGCAATGTAGAAGGTCTTCCTAACTACTTTAGCTACATGGGTGTCGAATGACAGACTACTATCAACCTGGGTCCCCAGGTCCCTGATAACTTCTTCTGTGCTCAGTGGATTGCCACCTATTTGGTAACTAGGGGTAACCTTGTTTTTCCCGAAGGGTATGACTATGCATTTTTTGGCATTTAACTTTAGGCCATGGCTCTGGCACCAGTTATCCGTTTCTGTGAGACCCTTCTGAAGGATATCTGTGTCAGATGTGTTTTCTACTATGGCCCAGTTTGCAGTCATCTGCAAACTTTGTCAGCCATAACCCTCCTGTGTTTGCTTGTACTTCGGAAAAGTAGATGCCAAACAAGAGTGGGCCCAGGACTGAGCCCTGTGGTACACCACTTGTGACAGGCTTTGAGTCTGACATGGCGCCAGCAACTCTGACCCTGTGGGTTCTGTCACTCAGCCAGTTTGCAACCCATCTTGTGATGTATGGGTTAACATTTAAGCTGATGAGTTTTTCAATGATACCCGAGTGGGGTATTGTATCGAAGGCCTTCGCCAGATCGAGGTAGGCTGTATGGACTGCCTTTCCCTCATCAATGGCTTTGGTGACTGTTTCGAAAGTCAACCAAGTTTAGAAGGCATGATCTGCCTTTGACAAAGCCAAACTGGGATGGATCCAAAGTCTGCAAATTCCCTATGTCTTTATTTATGAGGTCCATTATGATCCTCTCCATGGCTTTGCAGATAAGGCTTGTCAAGCTAATGGGCCGGTAATTTCCAGGGTCGGTGGAGGCACCACCTTTGTGAAGTGGGACCACAGTTGCAGTGCGCCACTCCCTGGGTATGTATCCAGAGGTAAGACTATGATTAAACAGCTGTCCTAGCTGTGGGTTTAATTCCTCATTGAGTTCGTGGAGCACACAGCCGGGGACACCATCAGGTCCCATGGATGCTGTGTTTTTTGCTTTGGAGAGAGCAGTTCTCACTTAGGCGTTGGAGATGTTTGGGGGGCTGCAATTGCTTGGTATAGATATCTCTCCTTTTGGGGGGGACGGGGGGGAGAAGTTTGCACTGAACCTGTCAGCCAGTATGTTGGCAATGTCTGTAGGATCAGTAATCTTCACATCATTTTGAACTAGTTCTGAGCATATCTGGGAGTTTCCTCCCAGGTTTCTAACATAGCTAAAGAAGGCCTTATGATTGTCTTTTGAGTCTTTAGCTATTTTTCTCTCAAAATCTGCTTTGGATGATTTTATGAGAGCTCTTAGTTTTTTACTTATAGTGATCAAGGGTGTCTTACCTTTTAAGGATTTTGCTCTATCTTGTAGTAGCTTCCTCCTTTTGTTGTAGAGTTTGTTTATGGCTGGGGTCCACCAGACTGGACGCTTGCCTTTGGTACAAAGAGTCTTTGTTTTGCTTGGGATTGCCTTATCCATGCAGTCCTGCAGGTGCTGGTAGAAGGCATTTGTAAGTGATTCAGCGGCTTGAATACTGTTTTCCGCCAGCTCGGGGGCCTTAAAGGAGACCACACTAGTCTTTAGAAGTGTGAAGTCGGCTTTCGAGAAGTTCTTTACTGTTGTCTTTTTTATTTCAGGTGGGGGTGGGATGAGGACCTCCAGCGAGATTAGTTTGTGATCTGATCTCACCAGTGAGGGGTATACTTCCGGTGTTGAACATTGTGCTCCCATGTTCGTGATGATGAGATCAAGTATGTTTTCTCCTCTTGTGGGGATGGTGACTAGTTGTTCCATGGCATTTGAGTTTATGAATTCCAGGAACTTTTGGGCTAGGGTGTTTGGGCTTGAGTAGTGTTCCCAGTCTATATTAGGATAATTGAAGTCACCTAGTATGATGGTGTTTGGTGATACATTTATCCCTCTAGTGTTTTCAGGAAGGCCATGTGAGGTTCCTGAGTTTGTGAGGGTGGCCTGTAACATGCTACAATTTGCAGAGCAGTCTTGCCTATGGTTAATTGCACCTGGATGGTCTCTGATGCATCGTGCGTTGCCACCAGTCTTGAGGTGTGGGTGTCCTTGATGAATATGGATACCCCCTCCTTTCTTGGTATTGTCCGGATTTTGGGGCGGAACGCATGATAAGAGGTAAAACCTGATAGTGCTGGGGTGCTCTCAGGAGCCTTGAACCAGGTTTCTGTCACTGCACAGACATCGATGTTCTCCATACTGAGAAGGGCCTCGAGTGCATGCATTTTGAGATTTAGACTTCTGGCATTGAGCAGCATTACCATTAGTTTTTTCCTTTTTGTGTTCTAGGGTGGTAGGTTTAGAATTTGAGCCTTGCCTAAAAAGGCACTATGGGGTGGCAAGAGCCTTTGCCAATATCCGGAATCCCAGGGGTGACAGGTGCAAGTCGTCCCTTGAAGCAGCGTGGCTTGTCCAGCATGTCATCCCAGGCAGACAGACATTGGATCCCCTTTGAATGACACCAGAGTTTAAGCCAATTGTTAAAGCTGATCATCTTATCTCTGTATTGTGGCATCATTCTTGGTGAAGGTAGGATACTGCTCAAGGTCAGGGTCATACCTGCCTGGGCTACATAATCAGAGAGCTCCTCAATGTCTCTTTTCATGTAGTCCAAGGAGGTATGTCTCAGGTCGTTTACACCAGCGTGGACAATGACTGAGTCGTATTTGTACCTGCTGTTGAGAGACCTGAGTGCTTGCGTTATGTGGCGGATTCTAGCGCCCGACAGGCAGCTTACTGTGACCTTCTCCTTACTCAGTCTGGTGAGCGGGTGTCAGTGTGTCTGACTATGGAGTCACCAATGACTAGTGTGTCTGGCATTGTGTTTGGCCTTAAGGGCTGTGACTGTTTGACACTCTGACTGTGAGGTCTATGTGTTGCAGGTGTTGTGTTCTGAGGTGGTGGTTGTTTGGGTGTCTGCTTTGGTGGCCTCTGCTGTTTTGGTAGATTTTTGATCAGAGCCGAGTATGTCTTTGTGTGTTTATGTGTATGATTTGAGGTTGTGATGGTACTATGTGAGACTGGGTCTATAGTGTGTGTGGTAACCTTCTCCTCCTGACTGGTCTTGCCAGTCCTATGTTGAGAGAGCTCAGCCTCCAGTTTGGCCATATAGTTGCATCTCTCGCATGTATTTGTGTTTTGTGGGAGGAGGAGAGGGTTGTCTGTGTACATGAGGCAATTGTAACATTGCCTCAATATTCCCAGGTTCACCAGTTGAGCAGGAGAGGACACTAGCAACTGATCCCTCGACATGCTAGAAGGACTAGACAAAAAAACTTTAAAAGAGATTCGGGGACGTGGGTGACCGAGAAATGGGGGTTTGCCTTTTGGGGTGCTATCTATAAGAGTGCCGTATCAAGGTAATAAGTACTGTAGGAGCAAGTGCTAGGTTTAACAGATAGAGAAAAGTCTACTTGGAGTCAAGTAGAGATGATCTTTTAGGTATTAGAGAAAGTGCTAGTAACAGGGATGCTTAAAGGTAAGATTGAAAAGAATGCACTCTGCAGTGTGCACTAGAGAAGTTAGATATGAAAGTAGGTAACTTGAGTTTTACCTGTTTAAAAGTTAAGGTTTAGTGGAGAGTTACTATTTTTAAAACAGCAAGATGGACTGAAAGGGGTGGTTACTTTTGTATTTTGGTACTATGAAATACTGTAGGATGGCCAATAAATTTAAATAATTGAAGGGGTGGGATTTCAAAAGTGATGGTTTTGTGATTACTCACATAAGCCAGTGAAAGTAGAGAGAAATGAGATATATGGTCAGATTAACATAAGAGGCGGGCAACTAGAAAGATAGTGCTATTTAACAAGACAACTTAAATGGGTGGGAGGGAGGGAGGGAGGGAAAAAATTCTGCCTGACTCAGAACAGAGAGAGCTGTGGTCTCTTTTGAAGTTTTAATATGCTGTTAAAACAGAATGCAAGCAAAACACAAGGTAAAGAAAACAAACTACAGTATTCAAAATATAGAAAGGCAATACAGAAATACAAAAAATAACAGCAAACTAACCTTTCCTTCACAGCAAAGTGTAGCAGAGTCTGGATGAAACCCATAAACAAAGACATTGGTAATCTCCAAACTCTGGACCCTACCCAGTTCGGGTTTATTAAAGGCAGATCATGTCTCCTAAACCTGATTGACTTCTTTGAAGCAGTCACCAAAGCCATAGATGAGGGTAAGGTGGTTCACACAGCTTATCTAGATCTTGCCAAGGCTTTTGACACCATCCCCCACTCTGGAATTATAGATAAGCTCACTAAACTAGGTATAAATCCCTATGTCACAAGATGGGTTGCCAACTGGCTCATGGACAGAACCCACACTGTGAAAGTAACAGACTCCAAATCCGACTTCAGACCAGTGACAAGTGGAGTACCACAGGGTTCAGTCCTGGGTCCTCTCCTGTTTGCTATCTACTTCTCTGAAGTACAGGCTAACATAAAAGATCTTTGGCTAACAAAGTTTGTAGATGACTGCAAACTAGGAGCCATAATTGAAACTCCTAACGATATGGACATACTACAAAAGGGCCTCACTGAGACAGATGCCTGGTGTCAAAGCCATGGCCTGAAGCTCAATGCCAAAAAGTGTATTGCCATCCCCTTTGGTAAAAACTCTGTACCCATGAGCTACCACATAAGTGGTAGTCTACTTAATGCCAAAAGTGTGATAAGAGACCTTGGGACACAGGTGGACAGTAGTCTCTTCTTTGATATTCACATCGCCACAGTGGTCAGGACCTCCTTCTACATGGCTCACCTCATCACAAAAGGTTTCTCATCCAGATAAAAAGAGGTCATTGTTCCCCTCTTCTCATCACTCATTAGACCCATTATAGAGTACAACGCCCTTTTTGGTATGTACCTCACAAGACATCTACAACAACTGGAAAGGCCACAGAAATACCTCACAAAGAGGATTACTGGCCTCAAACAGATGCCCTACGCAGACCATCTCAAAAAACTCCAGCTTTACTCTGTCGCATATCACTTACTCAGAGGCGATCACTGCCTAACATACATAGCTATGTCAAACCCAGAGCTGTTGGACATGCTCCACTAAAAGAAATCCCAATCCCTTTGAGCTACATGCTCTAGGGACCTAAATCTTGTCACCACAATAAACAGAACATGCTGGAGGGATAGATTCCTGTCCCAAAGACTTCCCATACTCTGGAACAGACTACCTATCTATGTCAAACAGAGCTCCTCATTAGCACTCTTCAAGAAAAATCTTGATGATTGGATGAGAAATAGGAAATTCACCCCAGGGATCACTTCTGTGGCTCTGCTCGACAGGGGCACAGGAAAATTATTTTCTTGGGTGGTGAAAGCCAGGGTACCTTTTTGGCTAAGCTTATATAGGCCCTAGGGCTAATAGCCTAGTACCTACCTATGAACCTATGAACCTTTTATTTAGTTGTTCCACCTCCTCCTCTTAGACAAACAAAGGATTGACCAAGTCAAAGAATAAATAATGTATTATATTTTACACTGAAATATCTAGATGCCTACACATTTTCAACAGAAAACACTTGAAACACACTTTTGTTCTTGTAAAAGACAATGGTAGGGAGCTCCCCTACCCCCAAAAGAACAAACAAATGAAGGTTTGTACAAACCAGGGAATAACACAAAAATAATTGTATATATGCTTAATAACTGTATATATGCTTTCCACACAGTTATCAGGATGTGTATACATTTGCAACAGAAAAGTTACTTTATGATTGGCAGTCACTTCTCACTGTGCTCACTACTTACTACCCCGGAGATGGCACTGAGCCATCTCAGAAGTATAAGACCCTTGTCAGTGACATGTTCATTAAATTTTTCTCAAATAGCATAAGAAATTGTGAAATCAAATTGTAAAAATAAAACTGGTGATGAAAGTTTATAACCCATCTAGCTGCGGAATGGAAATGCCTGCCAAAAATGCCTACGCCAATGGTGAAGTATAAGAAGAGCATAGAGATAAAACTTTCATTGTCCCCTGGATATATAAGTAGAGTTCTTCCATTTTAACAAATGTAGCATGTACTTTAATACAAGCATACCTTAGCCAAATTAGAAGCCTTCCCTAAGATAAATTACCTTCAAAGGAATACAAAACTTTGTTCAAATACACAAGTCTCCTCACATTAAAGTTCTTTAGTTACACAGTTACCTTTTTATGTTGCAGATTCAGCCCTCTGAGCATGGTGAAGATGTAAATGAGGTGTGAACTCACTAGTAACTTTTGACCCTGTATAGCAGATGTCAACATATTGTAGGGTGTGTACCACTGTTAGTTGCTTATGGCATGCAAATCTGAATTGTGTGGCAGTCACCACAAGATAATAATGACAACATAAATTATAGCTGTAAACCAACCATGTTTATAGCACACCTTGGAAAGATGCTGAGGCACACAGTACATCAGGTAGACTGTGGTTTGAGTCCCACATTTTTTTCATTTACTGATAAACAATCATAAACATTATTTATAAAAATTATGTATATTAGCATTTGCCTGCAGTGGTGCAGCAGTTAGCTTTGTCGCTTCACAGCAAGAGGTCCTCAGGTTCGATTCTCAACTATGGTGGCTTCTTTGTGGAGCCTGCATGTCCACCTGCATTCACATGTGTTTCTTCTGTGTACTCCAGTTTCTTCCCACATTCCAAAAAACATATATCTGGAGCATTTCTTCCGCTGCCTCTGCTGAAAATCGGCTCTGTCCTAGTAGGACTTTCCTGATCAATGAATGTAAAATAAATAAATAAATAACACATTTGCACAAACAGGGTTCACTGCTGCAGACAAAAATGAAACATGGTTACTGGCAAAAATGAAACATTGTTACTTGCCTCACCTTCCTTCGCACAAATACACTCAAGTGGGATTGTACAGCAGTCAGCACTCTGGGCAGTATTGAGTGAAAAAAATAAACCTCCTGCCAAGCTTTCTCTGTGGTAACAGATGTAAGTTCATAGCCACAACATAACTGAGTCAAGGTTCTAATCCAACACACTCCAGTTTCACAGTGGTTTATATCAAGAATAATAATATAAAGATAATTATATATAACAATAAATATGTATAGCATGTTGATTGAGCATACACATGATATCATATGAATTATATGTGTAACTGAGAGTATCATGAAAATTGTGGTTCTGTAATTACATTTTTTTCTGCCCTGGGATGGACTTCATACTTTACTGACAAATAACTCAATTAACATAAGTACAGCTGTAAAACAGAATGTTTTGTGTGGTCTGTCCCAGAACTCAGAAATCTACTCTGAAAGTGATAAAAATATATGCATTTCCAGTATATTGTCACACGTTACTCCTACATCACACCTGATAATTCATAAAACAGGACCTTGTCATGTCACACACATACATGGTTAATTGAAGTGTAGCACCACTCATTCTTTAATGTGTATATATAAGTAATGAGCATGTCTGATAAACACTTCTTCTGTGGCAACGATGAAAAAAACACCTATATGGAAGTATATCTATATCTATATATATACATACATATATATATATATATATATATATATATATATATATATATATATATGCGTCTACCTTGGATTATTGAAATTACCCTTACATGAATCTCTATTAGTCGAGACAGCTTCACTGAACAGTTAAACAAAACCATGAAAGACCGAAAAATGAACCACTTGGTTATGAGGGTGACCTTTGCCCTTTTCCCTAGTCTAGTGAAGCCCTCCATTTGGGGGTGTGTGGGGTGAATTCCCTCACTTGCATAGGTTTACTTTAGGTCCAGTTTATTATATTGCCCTGGTGGCCCTGGTGGTCAAGTGGTTTGTTTCCTGGTAAAAATTCTAGTAATTCATGGTTTCAGATTTTTGAGTATACACATATATATATATATATATATATATATATATATATATATATATATATATATATATATATATATATATATATATATATATGTATATATGTGCGTGTGTCTATATATATGTGTATATATATATATATATATATACATAATATATATTTATATATATATATATATATATATATATATATATATATATACATATATATATATAATATATATATATACACATATGGGTCTACTTTGGTTTATTGAAATTACACTTACACAATCTCTGTTAGCTGAGAAAACTTCACTGAACAGTTAAACAACCGGAACCACGAATCACACAATATTTTCACAGGGAAATGAAGCACTTGGCCACCAGGGTGAACTTTGCCCTTTTCCCCAGTGTAGTGCAATATCTGAGTTGGTATATTTAATTGATGTGTGGGGGCACAGCCCCCCACAGTGGGGATGTGGAGGCAAAGCTCCTAACCTGGGTAGGTTTACTTTGTGTCCGTTTTATTATTTTGCCCTGGTGTCTAGGTGCTTCAATTCCAAGTGAAAAATTCTGGTGATTCATGGTTTCAGATTTTTAAGTGTTCGGTGAAATCATCTCAGCTGATAGAGATTTTGGTAAGTGTAATTTTGATAAACCAAAGTGTATATATGTATATATATATATATATATATATATATATATATATATATATATATATATATTCGCTAATTTACATTGGTGTGAATCTTACATTGTGCAAATTACTTTTATCAGTGTGTAAGGCCCCACAAAATTTCTGTCAAGTCATAAAATTGATTCCCCCAGTTCACGTCTTAAAAGTCAAGTCATTTACCATATCAGTGTTGATCATTGGACAAACTGTTGCCAAGTATAGCAACAGACAAGCCATAAATTAATGCCAACTTTCACATTATCATTCCTATCTCAGAAATTGCCCTCCTCACTGTTTGCCACTGTTGCTCTTCCCCCTTAACATCATACAAATGCAGTTGGCATGGTTGTGCAGGTTTGCACACTGGTCTTGAAAAGCAATGTCACAAATTTGATGGAGAACACTTTAACTCTTGTTAGATGACGTGTGCGGACATAGCAGTAGCTGGGAAGGATAGTGCCCACTTCAGATTTCCAAGATGGAGTGTGGAAAAGTCAAGAATATACATTGCTCTCCTTGTAAAGCGCTACAGCCATAGGCTGCTGTATGGGATTATACCAGTTCTCAGTATAAGTCTGAAGCTTGGAACAATCCAGCTAAGCCTGTCTCCAGTGCAACTGGCATTCCACCCACTGGTGAGCAATGCTGGCATCATTATAATGACCTGAAATGGCACAAGCAGACACAACTCAACCAGTAGCTGAACGAGTTTTGGAATGCTGACATCCCACAGTTGTGTAAGTATATAGATAAAGCAGGATTAACTGATACAGAAAGCTGCAGATATTCAATACTGGTATGCAATAATGTTTCAGGTCTTTTTTTATCTCCTTTATTTTTCAGCTGCTCAGGAGATTTCTGTAAAGAGGGAGGTGCATGCATATCAATTAGAAAAAGTTAGAGAAGCAAGGAGTATGTATGCAACACAAATGAACATGTTTGTATTAAAATTATTACTCTTCCATACATTGCTAGCAACTTAAGTATGCATATCTTAACTGTAGCAGCAATTATGCATGCTTCATTGTGTAGCACATGGTAATTCTAGGAGGCAAGTGTAATAGTGTACTGTATTCAGATTTGGTGGGTTCAATTCCCACAAATAAGTTCTAGTTATAAAAACATTATTTAGCATTAATTTCAACAAAATTTGCATAGATGAAATGTTAACTTAATCTTTATTATCTTTAAAAGCATATATGAAATATATGTGTACTGCAACGATTATTTGTTAAAATTCACAATCTTATTTTAGACCTGTAGCTAAAATAATAGTAAAATTATATTTAATTGTAATAAAGAACATATGTCACATATAATGGTTCTAATAATTTTTTTCTCACCCCACCCCTTATCTTTTTTTTTTAATTGTGTGAACACACCATTCTGATGTAATACTTTTTCTGCTAGCAGGCAAGATTATTTTCAGCCCACAGAGGCAGGCCAACAGCTGTGGCTCAGCCTACCATCCCTCTACCAGCTGCTGCACCAACACCCATCATATCTAGGGTGCAACCTGGCAGTATTGCCTCAGCAGCCCCTGCATTACCTGGTCCATCCAGATCAGGTAGCACTGCTCTGACTGCTGGTGCACTGGTACCCTCTGGGAGTATTGGTGGTAGTGAGGATTACATCACCCACCAGGAGCTGTCAGGGATGGTGTGTGAGATCTTAGAAAGTAGCCTTGTTGCATGCCTCAGACATCCGGAGACATTGCTTGCAGCAATGTAGAAAACCCCAAATGTTAAGCAATCCAACAGAAAGCTGAGGAAGGGGACAGTGATGACAGTTCTGAGGGTAAGATTTTCACTGTCCTCAAACTTGACAGGCATTTGCATCTAATATTCACTACGTATCCCCAATCATGGTGACTCCCCCAACCTTTTGTTTCCATTACCATCCCTGTGTCTATCTTGTTTGTCCTGTTTGTCTGTACCTACTTCCTCAACTACCCCATCTGCATGACTCTTACATTCCTACATCCCTTCCCCAACATATCTCTCTTTTTGAAATCTGAAATAAAATTGTCACATGTCCCACAAAAAAGTCTGTCCCATACCTAGCTCTCTACTGTGCATATGTGTCTTCTCAAAACACTTGACTTGGTGCAATTGGCTATATAACATGACTGTGCTGTTGCCATCCATCTGTGTTGTTGTGACAGTCCATATTCATCAAATTTTCTATCCATGTTCACATTACATTGTTAAAGGAGTGGATAGGTATGGTTCTTTCCTAATTTACTCCTGCAAATTCCTATATTGATTCTCCTTCGTTCTTTCCTCTATTTGCCCTATTACACCAATTTCCTATCTACCCAATTTTTACACCTTTAATTTGGTCGAAAAATAGACTCACACACCAAGCACATGGCAAACATGCAAAAATTCCCCCCTAATAAAGCCTTAACTTTTTGTCCTCTGCATTTGCTTGGAGTTTGGCATTGTGCACCAGTGCTAAGTGACAGTGAGTGGCTCTTTATATCTTATGGACAAAACTGGTGAGTTTTTGCCATCGGCCTCACTAGTCTGGTAATCCTTGCACAATGCTGCTTAAACTTGCACTGCTAAAGAACACAGAATTAATGCAGAGAAAAGGCAATGCTTTGAAACATTTACTCTCATGGTTATTAGACTGCTGAACATAATCAAAATGTGCAATATTATGTAGAGTGTTGATAGTCACTTGACTGGTGATTTTTTTTTTTATATACAGTAGCTTCAAGGGTTCGATTTCAGATGCATCTCTCATCATTTCTTAGTGTGATGATATATGTGTATTACATATTTCATCTCATACATATTAAAAATGTATTTTCGTCTTCATCCATAGAGGTAGGCATTAATGATAAAAGTCATGGAAGACACACATACACTTCACTGTAGTCACTGCTTCTTACATTTTCAGGAATTCTCACATTTACTTGCATAATGCCATCCTGACATCATGTGTAAAAACATTAAATGAGCTGGATTTGAACCCTGTGTGATTTGCATTCTGAATATGAGCTCACTTACACCTGATGCCACAGGGAAAGCTAGGCAGCAGGTATATTTTTTACACTCATTGTTTTCCAAAGTGCTGAAGGCCATGTTTCACCACTTCACCTGTTTGCTTGAAGGAAGGCATACCAATAGAAATATTACAACTTTTTCCATTTAAGCAGAGAGCCACATTTGCTCACCGCTTAACTCCAAGCAAATGGGGAAGGCACTACCAACATTTCTTAATGTGATAAAAGTTATGACTCAATATTTGTAATGTAAACTACAGTATGAACACCATAGTATCTATCAGCTAATTCTCCCATAGCATATTTGCACAAGTCCTTCTCAAGTTCAAGTTCCATTCACTAAATGTGAATCTCGCATGTGCAAACACTTTGACATCATTTGTGCAACTCGTTTTTTTGCTGATGCTCTATGTAAAGAGGTGTTTGGCATCTATTACTATGTTTACTGTCCAGTTATTCTTCATCCCATCAAAAGGCATTTAAAAACACAACAAAAGGTAAGCTACTTGTTATTCACAGCACATTTACTCAGTCTAATGTATGCCCTGCACTCATGTTAACATGAAAGGTTTTTGTGATATAAAAAATGAGACCACAATAAATCATTTAAAAACCTTTCCCACCATTAATGTGACCTATAACCTGTATAATTCAATTGAAAAACAAACAAACAAATATGTTAGGGGAAAAATCTAAAAAATAAAAAACATAAAATAAGCTGGTTGCATAAATGTGCACACCCTTAAACTAATACTTTGTTGAAGCACCTTTTGATTTAATTGCAGCATTCAGTCTTCTTGGGAAGGAGTCTATCAGCATGGCACATCTTGACTTGGCAATATTTGCCCACTCTTCCTTGCAAAAGCACTCCAAATCTGTCAGATTGCGAGGGAATCTCTTGTGCACAGCCCTCTTCAGGTCACCTCACAGATTTTCTATTGGATTTAGGTATGGGCTCTGGCTCTGCCATTCCAGAACTTTAATTTTCTTCTGGTGAAGCCATTCTTTTATTGAATAGAATGTATGCTTGGGGTCATTATCATGTTGAAAGGTGAAATTCCTCTTCATCTTCAGCTTTCTAACAGATGCCTGAAGGTTTTGGGCCAAAAGAGACTGGTATTTGGAACTGTTCATAATTCCCTCCACCTTGACTAAAGCCCCAGTTCCAGCTGAAGAAAAGTGACCCAAAATCATGATACTGCCACCACCATGCTTCAGCATGGGGATGGTGTTCTTTTGGTGATTAAAAGTGTTGTTTTTGTGCCAAACGTACCTTTTGGAATTGTGGACAAAAAGTTCAACCTTGGTCTCATCAGACCATAAAACATTTTCCCTCATGCTTTTGGGAGACTTTATGTATTGTTTTGCAAATTTTAGCTGGCCCTGGATGTATTTCTGTGTAAGAAAATGCTTCTGTCTTGCAACTCTACCCCATAACCCAGACATATGGAGAATATAGGAGATTAGGAGATTGCTGTCACATGTAGTACACAACCAGTACTTGCCAGAAATTCCTGCAGTTCCTTCAGTGTTGATGTAGGTCTCTTGGCAGCCTTCTTGAGCAGTTTTCATCTTGTCTTTTCATCAATTTTGGAGGGACGTCCAGTTCTTTGCAACATAACTGTTGTCCCATATTTTCTCCACCTTTTGGTGAATGTCTTTGCTGTTTTCCATGGTATATCCAATGCTGTGGAAAATTTTTTGTAGCTTTATCCTGACTGATACCTTTCAACAATAAGATCCCTTTGATGCTTTGTAAGCTCTCTGCGAACCATGGCTTTTGCTGTAGTAGGCAACTGAGTAAATGTCAGGAAAATCCTGCTAGGACAGCTGAACTTTATTTGGGGTTAATCAGAGTCTCTTTAATTGATGGCAGGTGTGTACCCAAGAAGACTGAATGTTGTAATTAAATCAAAAGGTGCTTCAACAAAGTATAAGTTTAAGGGTTTGCACACTTACGCAACTAGCTTATAGGTTCATAGATTCATAGGTTGGTAGTAGCTATCTGCCCTAGGGCCTATACAAGCTCAGCCATAACAATTCCCTGGATATTTCTCCCCACAATATTTACTTCCCTGGATCCCTGTCTAGCAGGGCGACTGACATGATCCCCGGGGTGAATTTCCTATCTCCCATCCAATCATCAAGGTTCCTTTTGAAGAGGGCCAAGGAGGCACTCTGCTTGACATGTATGGGCAGTCTATTCCAGAGTATGGGGAGTCTCCAGGTCAGGAACCTATCCCTCCAGCATGTTTTGTTCATTGTGATGACAAGGTTTAGATCCGTGGAGCATGTGGCTCTGAGGGATTGGGATTTCTTTAAGTGGAGCATGTCCAACAGCTCAGGGTTTGACATGGCCTTGTATGTTAAGCAGAGATTGTTTCTGAGTAGACAATATGCCACAGAGTATAGCTAGAGTTGTTTTAGACGGTCAGCATAGGGCATCTCCTTTAGGCTTGTGACTCTCCAAAGCTATGAATATAGCATCCATGGGACCAGACATTGCGGGCTGTGTACTACATGAACTACTAAATGAAGTAGCACCTCACCTAAGTGTCATGTTTAATCATAGCCTCACCTCAGGCTTCGTGCCCACTGAGTGGCATACATCTACAGTTATCCCACTCCACAAGGGGGGATCCACCTTGGATCCCGGGAATTACCATCCCATCAGTCTGATGAACCTGATCTGCAACGGCATGGAACACATTATCATGGAACTTATAAACAAAGACATTTGCAACCTTCAAACACTGGACCCCACCCAGTTTGAGTTCGTGAAGGGCTGATCCTGTCTCCTGAACCTGATTGACTTCTTCGAATCAGTCTCAAGAGCTGTGGACAAGGGTAAGGCAGTCCACACAGCCTATCTGGACCTCAGCAAGGCCTTCGACACCATCCCCCACTCTGGAATCATAGATAAACTTACTAAGCTGGGCATAAATCCCTACGTCACTTGATGGGTTTCCAACTGGCTTACTGACAAAACCCAGATTGTAAAAGTAGCCAACTCATGCTCCAGACAAGTGACAAGTGGAGTACCTTCTCTGAAGTACAGGCCAACACTAAGGGACTCTGGCTAACAAAGTTCGCAGATGACTGCAATCTGGGAGCCATTATTGAATCCCCAAATGATGTGGATATACTACAAAAGGGCCTTACCAAAGCAAATGCCTGGTGCCAGAACCATGGGCTCAAGCTAAATGCCAAAAAATGTATATTTGTCCCCTTTGGGAAAAAACACATATCTGTGAACTACCACATAGGTGACAGTACACTAAATACTGAAAGTGTGATAAGAGACCTAGGGACACAGGTGGACAGTGGTTTCACCTTTCATAACCACATAGCCACAACAGTTAGAAAATCCTTCTACATGGCACACCTCATCACTAAAGCCTTTTCATCCAGAAAAAAGGAGGTCATTGCCCCTCTGTACTCATCCCTCATTAGACCCATTATAGAATACAATGCCCCGTTTGGTATGTACCTCACAAGACATCTGCAACAGCTAGAAAGGCCTCAGAAATTCATCACAAAAAGAATCACAGGCCTAAAGCAGATGCCTTATGCTGACCATCTAAAGAAACTCCAGTTATACTCTGTCGCATATCGTCTACTCAGAGGTAATCTCTGCCTAACATACAAGGCCATGTCAAACCCAGAGTTGTTGGACATGCTACACTTAAAGAAATCCCAATCCCTCTGAGCCACACGCTCCAGGGGATATTAACCTTGTCATCATGATTAATAGAACATGCTGGAGGGATAGGTTCCTGACCCAGAGACTCCCCATACTCTGGAATAGGCTACCCATACATGTCAGGCAGAGCGCCTCAATTGCCCTCTTCAAGAGGAACCTTGATGACTGGATGGGAGATAGGAAATTTCCCCCTGGGGATCACATCAGTAGCCCTGCTAGACAGGGGACCAGAAAAGTAAATATTTGTGGGAAGCAATAGCCAGGGAATCATTATGGCTAGCCTTATATAGGCCCTAGGGCCGATAGCCTAGTACCTAATTATGAACCTATGAACCTATAAACATCAGTATTACCGCTTGATAGTTGGCATGAGCACATATGCATGCATGTCTGGATTTCATGCCAGTGTAACATTTTCACTGACAATGCCAGAGGGACCGTGATCATCAATGGCTCTCCATCCATGTGAAGCAAAGTTCCTCCCTAATCCAATTCAAGTCCAACTTGGACAATTGGATGGGAGACCAGAAATTCATCCCTGGTTTGGCACCTATGTCTCTAATGGGCACAGGTAACCTGTAAATGGTTCCTCTTCCAGGTCCATGCTTACACTTATCAAGGGTATCAGAACTTGTCAGAGATTCGGGATGCACGGCTAGGCTTAAAAAGGCCCTTGTGGTCATTAGCCTAGTTAACATCTATGAACCACCTATCATGTGGCACATGTCATGCAGTTTGATATGTATTTATACAATGTGCTCCATGCATTGTGAGCAGTACCACAGTGACAGCTGACTAGATCATTGATACTAGACTTTGCACTGCTGCAATTTCTGCACACATGGGGATAACTGATGCATTGCCATTAGTCTCACACACTGCTGTAGCATTTATTACAACACACACACCATTTCTTAATTAACTGACCAATTTCAGATGCTTCAGAAAATATCCATTGCTATTATATGTGGCATAAGAATGCAATACACAGCTGTGTGTAGGGAATCCACTCATAATAGTGTGTTGTTTGCAACTGTTGTTATCCTTATGTCCAATACCTATGTCACCACTGGAACAGTTGTGGGAATCCAAAGGTTAAAATCACTAGACAGACAGGCCGATGACCATTCAAAAAAACCAGGCTGAAACGATAAGCTAAAATAGAACCACAGATTTATTAAATATTCCTTGAAGCGCTTTTCGTCTGCTTTTTAAGCAGACTTCTTCAGAATCTTCAGATTCTGAAGAAGTCTGCTTAAAAAGCAGACGAAAAGCGCTTCAAGGAATATTTAATAAATCTGTGGTTCTATTTTAGCTTATCGTTTCAGCCTGGTTTTTTTGAATGGTCATCGACCTGTCTGTCTAGTGATTTTAACCTTTGGATTCCCACAACTGTTCCAGTGGTGTACTTTAATAGTTTTCTTGTGGAAGTGTTGCTTTTACCAATACCTATGTCAGCCAGGGATGCTTTCATCAAATTAATTATATATGGCACAGTGAACATGCACACAGAACTATTCTTTGGTATGCATACCTATTAGGAATTGACAGTTCAGCCTTTCCTTCAAGGTGTTGTACAAGATGCATGTGTGATATGTACTTCTGTGTTGCACCCAGTAAAAATAGAGATCACTGAAAACATTGTTGGTATGGGTTTGAGTTTTGCATGTGTGATTTGTGGCTTATGTGTCATTCCAACCCCTTAAATGACCAGGATTGCCTATGAATTCAACTTCAGGTGTAACACTGTCCCACTTAACCACTCCAAAGGCAGTTTGCTTTTGGAAAAGTGATGGTGACTTTCCCTTATAGAATGCAAACAGTCATTATAGTTGTACACATCTATTCCTGCAGAACTTGTTATATAACTTAAACTCAAGTGTTCTGGCACTATCACAGATTAATGTTTTAATATGTTATAATTGCTTCTGGTTGCACCTGTTTCTGTCAGCAGTTGTCCATGAGTCTGTTGCTTATTTCTCCATCATTGTTTGTCAGGTATGCTGACATTTAGCCATATTCAAGCAAGTCATTTTGTAGATCTTCACAACGTGCACATATCCCTTATTATATACACCATCCTTGCTAAAAGTTCTCAACAGTAAGCATGTCAGTAATGTTTAAATCCCAACCATTTATCTACATTGACATGTACCCTTGTGTGACAGTCACATATGTACTATCATGTGTAATGATATGAATATACTCACACAGGAGGTGTAAACAGCAGTAAGTGCTGTGCTATGTACATATGTGCTTAATGTTATGTTACTGACATGTCTTGGAACTGTGCATGCACTGACATATCCTATCTTGTGTGCATTGCCTTATTTTACATGCCCACTTCCTCTTTTTTCATTCTTTTCATTTACGTCTGTGGCCATTTTCATCAGCACAATTTCGCTGTAATTATGCTACATTGTATATGCCCTTACTGATCACCCCAACATCCAATATTTCATCATGCAAAAACTTGTTGTAATGTACATTGCACTGAGTACACTTTTCTGTAGTGTGGTCTTACTGCAGCCATTGCAGTAATTTCACCATGGTAGTCATTGTGGCTGTCCACACAATCTTGCAGAACAAGTCTGCCCATAGGCAAACATGTATGCATGTTCCCTCTGTGTCTGTCCTCCTCTGCATAGTTTCCTGGCCAGCAACACTTTTGCTGGCCTCAAAACTTCTCTTGTATTCATGTAGGCATGATGCAAGGCATGCATATGCAGTTTGAGCTGCTGCTCATCACGGAAACCAGTAAACCAGCTTCATGGGAAGCCCACATAGAGTTTATTGAATCCACAGATCAGTGTTTGAGAGGAGAAGCTTGCCTGTCAGCAATGTTGGAAGGAGCATACTTTGTAGAGAGTTTTACAGTTGGTGGTATTGTACCTGTTGGGAGTAGTGTACATGTAATTTTTTGCTTGTTGGGAGTAGTTTACATACATATCCTTACCTGCTGAGAGTGCAATGCAGGTCTTAGCTGCTTAGTAGTTTATTAGGGCTTACATGTAGGCTTTGTTGTTGATGTGGTGTCTAAATGCATGCATCACATATGATGGATGGTGCAGCCCCTAGAAATATGAACATTCTGAGTTCCAACTATTTTTTTTCTTCCATGAGTAGAACTGCTAAAATGTTGCACAGCACTGTCTCAAGATGTGTGTATTTCTCTGAACATATTCTACTTTAAATGCTATCTCTAAGCTTTTCTGATTGTATTCTTCTTAGAGTAACACATGTAGCTGTTTTCACAGGTGCTGGCAGTTACTAGGACTTCATACTGAACAGCTGTGATCTTTGGACCCGCTTCATGCCAGGAATGTAAGGAGGTAGTGCTTGACATCTATGAATACAATCAAATGTTTTACTTCTGTACCTTGGGGTAAGGAAAGATTTCTGAACTGCTACAATCTCAGGTTTTGTGACCATATGCATGAGTGTCAACTTGAACTTCCATACATTTCAGCCAACCAACACTTAGGTCTGCTTTTTTCTTTTTAAGTATGGAAAGCCAACTCATATTTTTCTCACATTGGTGGAATATTGCTAGGCTGTTCTACTGTTTGCTTACATCATTGCGCTCACTTGTAGGTAACATATATAAATTATCAAAGAGTAGGGGTTGCTATTTTATAGGTGTATGATTTTATGTGTTTTTTTCAAAATGTGCTGTGAAGTGCACTTGCACTCATTTCACTTCAGACACCGCAATCAGCAGTGACCACTCTGCAGAATCACACCATATCTCCTGAGTGATGTTCAGGTGGGTAATGATGCTGGGTCATCAGATTTGGTAGACAGATTTGCAAGGGAATCACGCACAATCCCATCTTTGCGCATACTCTTTCACAAAAAGAGAAAATCACCTGTGAGCTGCCTGAACCTGGAATCCAAACAATGCAATGGAATGATCTTCTAAGGATATTTTCCCAGCCCCTGCAGCATGCTTCATAGATATTATAATACATGAAGGTGCGCATGACCCATTTCCACAGTAATGGGGTTCTCCAGGTTATGAGAAGCTTCTGCTGCTTTTGTGCCTTTAGAAGTTACTGGGTCAGAGACCATGGGAAATTAATTCCGAAGTGGTTAAACAAGAACACAACAGTGACTTCCCCAAAAACAAGTATACCTCTCATTATATTTGTGCTTGTGCATATTACTGCCATGATGAGTTTGGTGGAGTGCTATTGGGGTACCAGTACAGTTAGCTTATTTATTTATTTATTTACTTGTTTCTTAATTTTTCTTTGTTTTATGTTCATACACAGTTCCCATGCATTTCATTTAACGCACATGTGGTAGAATCACAACTAGTTAAATAAAATTAATTGAATATACATTTTGTTGACTACACATTTCAGTGAATCACATTTCATAAAAAAGTGTAGACGGCTATACATATTTACTGCTTGTATTGTTTATAACCTTGGGATAATAGGAATTAGAAATGTATGTGGTCTAGAGCATCATTTGTACCTTGCAAATGCCAACTTTCATGCTGTGTCTACATACTTTAAGAGTTTTTGACCCAGCACTGATTCAGTTTGTGTGGTGTTTTTGCTACTCTTTGTGGTTATGCTACCTTGGAGTTAATATATTTAAGCTAGGGAGGGGGACAGGGTGAATTCCCTGCAAAAACACAGTTTTGAAGGAGTTTGTCCTGTATTTCACATTTTCTATGAAATGTAATTTGATATAATATGTTTTCAATAATTTTATTCAGTGTTTTGTGATTCAGCCAAATGTGCATTCAATGAAATGAAACTCACACATATCTACATACATATATATATATATATATATATATATATACATACATATATATATATATATATATATATATATATATATATATATATATATATATATAGAGAGAGAGAGAGAGAGAGACAGAAGATATAGATAGATTAGATACGGATAGATATAGATACGCAGAGAGAGTTTGTCAATTCCTTTGTTAGCCAAGGTACTAATCCATCAGGGCAGGACTATTTCAGTGGAATTCCAAGGAGAGAAACTCCACATTAATGTACTGTGGAGAGCAATAATACATATCATGCACAGATACAAAGAATGAGATGTCAGCAGTAGATAAACACATACAGTAGATTAATTAGTAAATATTACACTGATAAAAAAAAGCAAAAGAGCCATATTCACATCTACAGCGCAACATATATATCATATACTGTCCAATCCATCAGCTTCAGTGATCAATCACAGGAGATTGATTTAAAATAAAGCAGAAGAGGGAACATAATGAGTCAATATGCTGTTATAACAAGAGAAAAAGGAGTTATGCACAGTAAAGGGTCTGGGGACATACAGTGATGTATATGCAGTGTATTTGTATGTACAGCACATTTCCGTTTGCATCTAATATATGCCTGTGTAGCTTAACATATGCTTTCTGTACACTGCCTACCACCATGTGGTCACTGCTGTAGTTATGTGTATGGCATATTGCATGTAAAACTAATAGATATTTTATTCATGTATATGCAGATTTCTGGATGCTTCACATACTCCTTGCAAATGGCTTCTTTTTAGAAAAGTTGGTTACATGTAGTGCCAGTTTCGCTAATGTACTTAATAACCGATTCCTCCTTTGTTCTTCTGTCTTAATGGTTTTCCTCATTTATGCTATGCTACCATTTTATTGGACTGGATAGATATGCTTCATGAATGACACTCTCTAACACTTGTCATATAAATGCATTATATGAAGGTATTTTAGAAGGACCAGATCAAACAATCAAATGTATTGTTGTAATCCCTTTGGCATTATTTTACTGGATATTTTCTTATGAATCTTAATCATAGAAAAGCAATTTTATATTTTACCCAGTTATGTAGTTTCAGTGAACATTTCATATAAAACATGGGTGGTATTCATTTTCTGGGAATTCACGGCTATGTAACTGTTATTACCAAGAAGCATTGCTATGGGTATATGCAAATATGGTAAGCACATGATATTCATGATAAGTAAGTAAAGGTGAAGGCGTTTTGAAAAACATGTCCATTTAGGGTGAAAGTATAAAGTACCTAAAGTAAAGTGTCAAGTACAAAGTACTATGTGAAACCCGTAGGCTTCATATTACTTTGTATGTATTTGGGTATTGCAGAAGTACGCGGCTACGTGCAGTCTTGGTTGAAACTGTGAAGGCAAGCAGCAGACTCTGCAGCTTTTACTGTTAATATATATAAATATATATATATATATATATATATATATATATATATATATATATATATATATATATATATATATATATATATATATATATATATATATATATATATATATATATATATATATATATATATATATATATATATATATATATATACATATATATATATATATATATATATATATATATATATATATATATTTTTTTTTTTTTTTTTTAAATAAAGGGGTTATATATGTTCTATACAGTTGTATCCTTATTAGAAAACTTGATGGTTTCATTAAAGAGTGAAAAAGGGGAGATAGGCAACATTGAAAAAGGGGTGACTCACCAAACAGGGAGACAAAGTTGGAACAAATCAAGAGGGTTGTGCTGGAAGGAGGTGGAAGAAGAGAGGCATTATGCTTTTGGTGGGAGATAGACCCCTCCTCCATTTTTTCAATTTTTTTTTTTTTTATATAATACAGTAGTTTGAGTGCGAAGTTGGTAAGAGAGTGTAGGAGAAAAGAATAAGGGAAGAAGTGATATAGAAGTGCCAGCAGGAGTCCTTGTCCACACAGCCTCAAGCATTTGCACTGACAGATGTTGCAGTGATAAACACCATATTGAGGGGTGGATTCTTTGTGGTGGTTCAGTGGTTGGCACCAACTAGGACAGTGTGTCTTGAATATGCTGAAATGAGGCTTTGACTGGCTGAATCCACTTGTCCACAACCTTCTCCAGTACATCCTCAACCAAGCCTATAGGACCCTCACCACCCACTGACCCTGTGAGGATGTCGCCAGATGGGCACAGGTTGACTGCTCCCTAATCAGGGAGGTACGTGCCTGGGCCACTCCAGAGGATTTTGAAGTTGTAAAAAAATTATACATAAATGGGAGAGAAGAAAATAATAAAGGACAAAGGAATGCATAATTAAAATAACAATAGCATACAAAAGAGGGGTGAGAGACAAAAGAAAATGCACATATTAAATTCTCACATCATGTTATACAGTACTTGATTTCCTACTTTAAACCATTTTTATTTTATGAATCTTTATTGAAGTAAAATATAATGTTTGAGAAGTTATTATGTAGACTTTAGGATGAAACTGTATGGGACGTGCATATGTAGACTTTAGGATGAAATTGCATGGGTAGTGCTAATTGTTACAGCTGGCAGTTACCTACAACTTCAAAGTAGCATACACAGGTTTTCATGGAAAACAGTAATGAGAAAACTACGGATTGAAATGAGTATGGTGCCGTGTAACCACTTCTGCCAATTTACCATCACAACTGCACAAATGATGACGCTTTTTGTTTCTGTAGTCACAGATGATTGTGAATGACAAAATAAAATAATCTTATGTTCAGTAAATACCTCAACAGAAAATTAGAAAACATTCTGTAATATAAAAACATAAGATACACTTCCATTAAATAGAAGGTACAAACTCATGTTAAATACTAAATTAACATGTTTTACTAGTTATATCACTTGAGGACATTCACTAATCACATGCTTGGGTAAAACAACTCAACAGACTGTACTGTGCAAATCAGTTAATTGTGATAATTCCTTATATGATACCTCACAACATCACTGAACAGAAGGCAGTGAGCACTCAGGTGTAACTTTTACCAACAATAATATGAATAACTGTTCTGAAATAAAAAAAAATATTTTAAGATGAGATAGAATGTCTGATGAACAGTGCCTGCAGATAGTGTCACACAGCATAGCCCACAGATATCACTTCATGCATCAGTTACACTGTATGTGTTTTTTTACAAGAAAAGAAACAGAAATCTGAATGTCAAGGCCTATGGTTCGGGACTAGCTGCCACCTCTTTACCTGCACAGCTTTATGTCATGCACGAGCCTGCCACATGGTGTCCCTTACTACTGCTGTCAGCTGGCCAACATTAGTCATAGTAGGACTGGAACTGGCAGCTGCAGTGACAGCAAGGATCACTTCACCAATAGACTGTCACATGATCATGTTGTGCAGAGTGCAACACACAGTAAATATACTGCATGCAGTAGCTTGGTCACACTGAAGGGCACTCCCACACTCATCAAGCACCTGATATGGTCCTTAAAGAGGTGAAAGACTCTCTCAATAACAATACTGGTCTATCACAGAGATGTGCTGTAGATGTCTTCTGCAGCTCCATTTGGATTTCTCACTGGTGTACTGAGCCATGGCTCCAATGGATATCCGGCATCACATGAAAGACAAAATAAAAAGATAGAACTTGGGAACATATTTTCTTGGAGTGCAGTGAATTGACAGACTTTAAAGATTCCCCTGCAGGATGCACTGTCGGAGATGCTGGCTGGGCGGATTGGCCTGACAAGGGAGATGATTTTTCTGAGCTATGTTGGAATTGCCTAGACATGGTAAGGCCTTGCTGTGTGTATACTAGAAGTAGTGAATATAGCAACTGAGATAAAACAACTGGAATTCAGGCCTTTAGAAAATGGCAGGAGCAAACTACATAGGAAAAATGGGGATTGTAGGAACAATACATACAAGGGAGGAATGAGGTTTAAAAGTGGCAGGACTTAAATGAGCTATGTAATGTTTGACTGAAAAAGATTGGGTAGATTATAAGTGATGTATAATGTTTGCAACTGCGAATGTGCCAGTATGGTTTGTGATGTAAAATGCTTGCAACTAGGATTGTGTCGGTGTGGCTTGGTATCATTTATATAAATGTATGATTACCTATGTTGTAAGTGATGGTTTAATAAAGATGTATCTTGTTTTAGAAAAGGGCAGGAATTGAATAATTTATGTAATGTTGTTTAGGTTATATGATGGGTATACTTCAAATCATTGACGTACCACATTATTGAATCCTACTTCATCGAGACAACATTGCCAAAACTGCACAACATCAAACACCTGGAACATCAAAAACTAACCCAGCGAAAAGAACCATTTGGCCACCATGGTGAACTTTGCCCTTTCTCCACTGTAGTGCAATCTCAGAGTTGTATATTTAATTTTGGGGGGGGGGGGGTGATTTGCTTCAGTTGTTTTTTGGGGGGGGGTAAGTGATGTAAGAATAGTATAAGAATTTTGTTTTACATGCTGCATCTGATCTCTGCAAATCTCAACCTATTTGCATGGTGTATAAAACAGAACTAATCCATTCTTTTCAGCAAATGTAGACTACAAGTACTTAGTGAAAGGCCAAAAAGCCATCCATTAATACTAACGGCATTTATCATTCATTATCTCATCAACAATGACGTTACATGATGTTTTGCAGGATACTAAGGATCTCAAAGATAAGAGTATTGTAAGCCAACAAAAGGGCAATAACTGATCACAGTCTGGTGAAATAGCAAATGGTGCTGTAGCTAAGGACACTAAATGAGTAAAAGATGATGATCAAGGCTCATTCCGTACAAAGTGAAAAATTGTAGTTACGGCACAAGAGGCCAGAAGACAAGATTGACAGTCTTGAAAATAAAATCCTTTGTAACAGTTTAAGTTTGATCCGTTTTCCCAGTGATAAGGAAGAAGAGGACATCATACGTTTCATCGTGATGGAAGTGATGAAGCTGCTGGACAGGTAAAGCCACTAGAAATTTAAATGTCACATACTTCTATTAATAGAGTTAAAACTAACCATCTCAGCCATCTTGTTGTCTGTTTCTGACAAAATAAAAACATGCTTAGGAAATTCAGGCATGTAGGTACTACTTGTACAACAACTAAGGTGGTGTTGAGGTTTATATCTGATTGATGTGCTGTGTTATTTAACAAACACAAAACCTTCTTTTGTATTTTACATAAATAAAAGTATACTGGCTGTCATGTATAGTTAAAACACTACCTGTAAAATAACTGGACAGTGGTGAGGTTTGCACCTGTTTGAAATGCTGTGATGTTTAACAAACATAAAACCTACATTTATATTTTGTGTAAAAGGATACTGGCTATCTACATAAAACCTACATTTATATTTTGTGTAAAAGTATACTGGCTATCAGGTATAGTTAAAAGTTTGCTGCTGTCTTGATATTAAAGAGGTGGCATATTTTGAATGAGAAGTGAAAGCATAGTTGGATACTCTGACATTTAGAGACAACTCACGCCAGTAGTACATGCATGAGCAGTATTCTGTGTCCGCCCTACTATATGCATTAGAAACTATAAAGAAGCAACATTCTTCCCCTGTTACTCAAGTAAAAAAGCCTAGAACTAAAAAATATATGTGGTCCCTGAGATCTGGCACCAAATCCATCCATCCATTCATCCATCCATCCATCCATCCATCCATCCATCCATCCATCCATCCATCCAATTCTCATCCCCTTTTTGCTCATAGAGATGATGTGTCACCACAACAGTGACAATAAAAAATATTCTGTCTATTAACCAGAAGCTGCTGTATTCCAGAAGCCACTGATGAACCTAATGAGGTTGATGTTAGCCGAGCATACTTCTCCCAATGAACTTGTAACACTGATGAAAGTGACTGAAAGACAGGCCTTTGTAAAAACTGTTACTGCTAGTGCCTTGGGTTCAGCACAACCTCATTACACACATTCCTTTTCTTTTGAACTACAATATTTTACTTAAGCAACAGTTACAGTTCCTTGGGTCTGTATCATATATTAAAAAGTTGACAACGTCAAACGCTCTAAAGAGCGAAAATGCCAGAATTCGAAGTTCCCTTATTGAGACTGCAGTACAGTGAATATTGGAATATTTATCCTTTCCTCACTGTAGTGCAATCTCAGAGTTGGAATATATATTTAGCAGGGGGTGTGGGGGGCACAGCCCCCCACAATAAGGAGTTTGAGTTCTGGCATTTTTACTCTTTAGAGCGTTCAGCATTGTCAACATTTGATTATATGATATAGACCCTAGTTCCTTTTATGTAGAGATTCTTCTGATTTAATTGCAAATGGCTTATCTTTGTGATAATAATCTGCTGTTGGATTGGGTGTGCATGGGCTATTGTTTTGTTTGTTTAAGCTGAGTAGAGTTCACAAGTAATGACTCTATTGGAATTTATTAAGTGCCTGAATCTTAACTGGGTGCAGTTTCCTCACATCTGTTTACTTCTGTGGCCTCCTTTTTTACAGTACATTTCTTAATGTTCAGACTATATTCTCAGTCAGGATTTACTACACTGACATACAGGGAGATTTTGGATTATCTAATTAATAAAATTTTGAGTTAATGTACTCATTTTCACAATGGCTACTTCAATTTAAGCTGACCCTCAGTCTTATGGATGAAGATCATATGGTACCTAATACACACACATATATATATATATATATATATATATATATCTATGGATCTAGGACTTTTGATTGAAAGATCAAAAGCTCGAATCCATTACCACTGAACACTTTAACAAAAGCGCTTTTGTTAAAGTATGTTAAAAAAAACACAAAATCTACCTGAATGCAGGGGGGCAAGCCCCCCTGCACACCCCCCTACTTTAATATTCTCACCCCAAGGTAGCACTACAGTGGGAAAAAGGGAATTTTCCCTTACCACACCATAGTACGACTGGAACAAGCATACTTACGCGAAAGTGCTGCTTTGGTGAACAGCACTTTCGGGCAAGTATGCTCACGAATTTGGGATTCGGTGAAAGATGCAGTCGAGCATCTGTACGTGACCTATATCTATATATATGTATATATATATATATATATATATATATATATATATATATATATATATATATATATATATATATATATATATATATATATATATATATATATATGTATCTGTATCCAGTAGCATAGCTAGGGCAAGGCAAACAGGGCAATTGCCCAGGGCGGTATCTTTTCCAGGGCACAGTTTGCCAATGTAAAATAAAAATAAAAAATATATACTTTTAATAAAATTTAGTTTTCAGTTCACTTTAAGGGAAACAGCAGTGCATGCATCCTAAACAGACATTGGAGGCACTCCTGTGTGTCTACTGCCCCCAGTACCTTCATCTTGTTTGGGCACCACCTCAAAAAAAACTGCGATTGGCTGTACAGGTAGAAGGGCCAGTGCCACAGTGAAAGTAAGACAGTGTCTTGGCCTATATCATTGGCATCCATGGAGAGGTGAAAGATAAAGCGTTTCCAAAATCTAAATCACTTGTTGTGGTTGCATTTGGTGTGTGGAAAGAGAGACTAGGGCAGGAAAAACAAGAAGTCTTTTAAGTAAGTAGTGTTAATTACTAGTATGCTTGTCGTGCGTACATGAGGAAACGTCTGAAGCAATCCACGAGGACCATACATGGATAGTCTACCTCTTTCAGGCTTATTTAGACTTTATTGGATTAATCTGGATATTTAGTGAGAACCGATATGTTAAAAGAAACAGTTACAATATGCTATCTTAGAGGAAATCCTAGTTAGTCCTGAAGTTTGAAAAGCTACTGTATATATCCAGCAGTGGCATGATGGGTCAGTTTATGGTACTATAATTATACAACCTTAGATTTTGTTGCATGCAGTATTGCTTAGGTGACATTTAGCTTTTACTTGTTGCTCAAATCTCAGGTTATGGATCTCACATTGTCGTGTTATTTGCTTTTGAGTTTCCTTTTCAGTACTTAGTAAGTAACTATATGTGTTTTGAATGGCTCTACTGCATAGAAGACATAACCAGCTCCCATTAAATTGATGCAGTTCTGTGTTTCATTCCCCTAGTCTATTTTGGTTGTGGAGTTTCCTGCCTTTTGTAGAAGGTTGCTCTTAGCCCACCTTAAAAGTTACCTGAGTTTTTACAAAGATATAAGCAGTGATGGAAACCCTCTCTTTTGAATATATTCTTTCTTTTTTCTGGAATAATGCAGCCCTTATAGTTTGCCAAAAATGATTTGGAAATGAATAAAATAGTGTCAACATGCTCCCAGTGGTCAGCACAGCTCTAACACAGCCACTGACTCTTTTAACATGATGTGGTAGAAACATTTTGTCTGCATTAGCGATTGTTTATTTCAATCTGAGACATATCAATACCCTTAAAGAGATGTTATTCTCTCTAAGATGAAACACTAGATCACTCATAGTATTTACGTAGGGACAATAATAAGTTTGTCAGCTTTTGGCAATATTAGAAATTCATGGAAAGGTTATGTTTCAATTACCGCAGTAGCAACAGTGATGCATGTAAAGAACTCCTTAGTTAAAAACAGTCTAGGATTAGAAAACCTGGATGTTGCTGTTGAAAAGACTGGTAGCTGCTATTTACTTAAGTTTAAATGAGAAAAGGGACCATGCTGCCTGGAAAACATCTGCTAGCTAACAGAAGAAAATAAAAACCTTTGAGAAACGGTGAGGATATCTTTGTAGTCCCAATTTCAAAGCTGTTTAAGATCTTTTTTGGAAGGCAATGTCTGCCGCATAACAGCGTAAAACTCAAGAAACTCAAAATAGATGTTTGCAGGTGTGGACTCTTGTTGATATTTTCATCAGCTTACTAAATAATATACTGATCACACCCAGCTATCAGGTAGTGGTATTTAACTTTTAGTGGTTGCTCAAATTTCATTTTATGGATCTCGCTTTGTCATATTATATGCTTTTTAGTTTCCTCTTTTAGGCTTTAGTATGTAACTAGGTGTGCTTTTATTATGCATGGTTGTATAAAAGGCATATTAATAGTTCCTCCTCAGATTGATGTAACACTCCCTGTTTCATTCTTCTAGACTATTTTGATTGCGGTGTTTGTTGCTTTATTAGAATGCTGCCTCTTGCATTCTCCAGACTGCTGCCAATTTATACTAGGTGTCCCATCCACATTTGTTTTCTTCTCCAGATTTGGGCCATCTTCCACTATTACTCACCTTAAAAAGTCATCTTGGTCATGCTGACCTGCTATATGGAGAACGGACAGCATCATTCCGAAGTAAGAGGTCCAGAGGGAAAGGCTGCCAATCAAATTAAACGTTAGTGGGCAGAGAATGAGGAATGGGAAATTACACATCATCTTACAAAGGAGACTTTTAAGCTTTTAGTCATGCAAGGGACATATTACATCAGGAGATCTAGGGATTCAGGGTATCTGAAATGGATTTTCCAACTAGAATCCTTAATTTGGATATCATAGAAACAGTATAAATACAATCATTGTAAGAATTTTGTTTTGTAGACACAGCTTCTCCCTATACGAATATGGGCAAGGATCTGATATATGGTTTACTTTGGTCATGTTGCAGAAAATTATGATACTTTATTGGTGTGGCACATTACATCCTCCAAATTAATTAATTATTCATTCATAGAATGAGAGAATGAAGGCATGAGCGTACTATTAGCTTTTTACTTTACTTGGCAAAACTGGTAAATACTGTTGTTCTTTGGAGATTGATTCTTTCATCTTTCACTCTTATGGGCCATTATTATATATCGACAGCATCTGATGGCGTTCAATCTCAATCTCAACCACATTTTCTGATGTTACATAGACTCATTTCTTTAGGGAACTTTATTAAACCAATGCATATTTTTAATTATGGTAATGTTCCTGGGTCCAGTTGGATTCCTACTGACTTCTATAATAATTTTGAAAGTACAATTAGGAAGTCATATTTTGATAATTTCAGACATACAACTAACAATTTCTCCTTTTAAAAGCAAGGGAAAGACTTGAGTTTTTCTAAAAACAATATTCCCTTCTTCTTTCAGAAACTATTTTTTTGTGAGAATTCATGTGCAATTTATTCCTGAATTGGTTGGATCCAAACAGAAAGGGTTGTGAAACAATAGGTAAGGAAGGGCTACAGTTCTATTCCGCAATACTCATGAATTGTGCCATGACTAGCCCTATTCCACAATGGTACTTTTTGGAAATTTCAATGAGGCATTTGATTCATTTAAGTTTTACTTTTTGTGGAATGCCCTCAAAAGTTTTACGCTTGCAGGCAATATTATCTGACAGTATAAATTATTATATCGTCAACCCCTTGCCCAAGTTCTCACTTACAGCTGTGCCTGTTCTGCTCACTAGTGATGCTCTGGCAGGATGCCCATTTTCTACTGTCCAATTTTTCCTCAAAGAAGAGACTCTTTGTATTTATGCCTCATGGAGAAACCCATTACCTCAGGATTGCATTTTAACCTCAACTTGTTTTGCAGATGGCTAATTACTTTGGATGACTAGCACAGACTCAAACTTGCTAGACATTATTTGGGTTTAAAAATAAATGGACCTGTGTATTGCCAGGTATAGTGCATGGTCTCATAAATGGGCTGCACACTCTGTGCATAGCCTGTTGCCATGGCAATAGCATGATAATAATGCTACTGCCATGCCAATCCAAAATGTTTCTTAGCAGTTAAGAACTACAGACATAGCTTATGCACTGAGCTGCTTTATGTGTAATTGTTCCCCACACAGATAGGCAGTACTACAGATACTCACACATGCATACTCACAGACACACAAAAAGACACACACACACACACACACACACACACACACACACACACACACACACACACACACACACACACACACACACACACACACATAGACACACAGACATACATGCACACTTATATATTTACAAATATACATATACCAGACTCCCTGCCCATTACAGACACATGATACATGTTGTCTCTCTTCCTCTCTCTCTGTCCCCCTATGTGTCAGAAAGTCATACACACAAACATAACACATAACGTATGCTCATAGACCTCTGCTGTTATGATAGGGGCTAATTCATTAAACCGTTGTTAATGAAGGAAGTATGTGCAGTGGCTGCTGTTATTTTTGAGACGGCAGCTGCAGGACACCACTGGGTGTAGAGACATATGGTTATGGCAGTGCACTTAACTACTGTGCAGAAATACCCAGTATGTGTTGTTACATCTCATGATGTTTTTTGATTCTACATGGAGTGTAATTCCAGAGAACAGTGGTGTGGTTGCCTCAGCTACATACCTCCAACCTCTTATACGAAGAAATCTGGACAAAGTCATAAATAATGGGGAGGGTCAAAGGCCCAAAACTAGGAACAGTTTTTAAATATTGTTCTTACTCACATAGAAAGTTCATAGAACAATGGGTTTTGCATTAATATTGATTTTTCTGAAGGGTATGAAGTCTGAAATGCAAATGTCTATCATTTTCTGACTTCAGTCCTCATTGATTTGCCAATGATTGTCAAAAATCTAAAACTTTATGAAGAACTTACCAAAAATATGAGACAAAAATCTGGACATTCCGTGCAAATCTGGACAGTTGAGTGGTATGCTCAGCTATGTTATTCTTATAACGTTATTTACAATTTCTGGGTGGTTCGGTGCTCTGGTACTGTATTTGTGCCACATTGCTTGACATTGCGTTCCATTAAGTACCCTTCTCTAGTCCACAATGAAGCTGACTATTCACTTTATTTGTGAATCACAGACTAATTCTGATTTCACACCAATTGCTTTGCTGGTCTTCTCCAAGTATACTGTTGTCTATGTTCCTACCTCACAGCATACGAGGCTGAAGGACTTTTACGAACTGCACAGAGCTTCTTTCACAGGTTCTACTGCATATTAGTGCTGTAAAATTGCATGCAATAGTTACGAGTAGCACTTAACAACAAAAACAACATGCTGATTCTTCCCTTAATGTGAACTGAGATCCACATCAAATAAAATGCAAGTTCCACTCAAATGGTGTACTCAGTATAATCATTTGGGAACCACATTCCATTGCTCATTAATAGAAAATGATCTGATCCCCTCCCTTAACATTTCATAAACAGAAAATCCATAACTGCAATTTTTTGGCAATAGAAATGTTCAAGTCAGCCAAACTTTTACTTTTTCCTTTACATACAACTAACTTAGAGTGAGACAAACTTGTGGGGAAGCTGTTCTCTGGAGGGTCCCTATCAGGAGGATGAAAGCTTACAAGCGCAAACATCAAAAGGCTATGCTGGTAACATTGAAAACCTAGAAAGTCGAACAACAAAGACCTTGAGTGTGTGGGATTGTAGTATTGTGGGGATTAGGATTTTGTTTCTTTCCCCACTGTAGCACTATCTCAGAATTTGTAAATATATTTAGCAGGAGATGTGGGGGCAAGGTTGTTGTGGAACTTGCTCCCTGCAAAAACACAGGTGTATTTGTTTTTTTGTTTTTCAGCTTTCCTAATATTCAGTGTTTCCAGTTCTGTCTTTTGAGGTTTACTCTTGTGAGCTTTTGTCCTTCTAATAGACACTCACTCTGGGATGCATACTATCCACACATTTTTTCATCACAGTTATGTCTGATATTTCTAATGGAAGAATGGGTTCCCCTGACTTCACCCAATATATCAAAGCTACAGTGACATGTCAGTTTCTTCATAGTAAAACTACTCCATATCCAATCTAGGTTCTTCCAGAACGTTTGATGTTAGGATCACTGGATCATAAGAATTATAAGGCAAGTAAGTCAAGGGTCATGCTTACTCCTTGCCAATGCTTTACCTCACAATTCTAGGTAAGAGATTTATGGATGCCCATCCAGTCATTAAGTTAGTCTTGAAGGGTGTGAGGGTGTCACTCCATTCAAAATATAAGAGCAGTTTACTCCAGAGAGGGGGCAAATATTAGGCAATAAAATTGTGCCTTCAGCATGTTTTTTATCTATTTTAATAGATTCATAGGTAGTTACCAGGCATGCAGTTCAGGAAACCATCAATGAGCCTAGCCCAAATTCCTAATTACAGCAAAGCAATGCTTGGTTAAGAGACTTGCTCAAAGTCACACAGTAGGAAAATGAAGGCTGTGGGAATCAAACCCTGTACAATGAAAGATGCTCATTAACTGCTTACAGCTATAATTCTCTTCCACAACTGCCAGATTCAAATTCTGTGATCCAATATAAGTGTAGCTGCTTTGTGGAGATCTAAGAGACCAATGAGGCTTTGGCCTTTGATGGAAGGAATATGAGACGTGCATTTTCATGTTAGAGTCTATGAGATACTGAGAGTAGAGGCAATGTTTCAAGCCTGTCTTGGTTGGTCAGGGTTTTTAGTTAAGCAATATTTTTAGTTAAGACATTTTGGGGCATTTCCAGCTGTTCAGTATGACTGATGTCTGAGCAAGTAAATACCAAAGGAAGCATTGCACTCCATAAATGATGCAATTAGAAAAGAGTGCAGTGGGGTAATAATGTCTTTTTACCTGGATGAGATGCCTTTTAGATAATAGTTGCTCAAAATAAAAGGATTTCCTAACTACTAATGCTTCATAAAACAAAACTGAAGTCACACAAGAGAAGGGGAGCATGCAGCCAAAGTGAGCATAGGAGCACGTCTCGAAATGACTCTTGGCATTTGCAAATGAGTGAAATAAAATGAGTATTTTTTTACCTAGAATTTTGTGTAACTCTCACTATCCCATAGGTTCACAGGTTCATACATGTATATTACGCTAACAATCACTAGGGTCTGTATAAGCCTTGCTGTGCAAACCAAATGTGACCCACAAATTTGATTTATATAGGGGTGATTTAATGACTGCCTCTGTCGATCTGAGAAATAGGCACCAGACCAGGCATGAATTTCTGATTACCCATCCCTTGCTTCAGGTTATGCTTAAATAGGGTTAGAGAGGAAATGTGTTTCAATTGGCTGAGGATCTTGTTTCAGAGAATGGGAATTCCCTGACACACATATCAGCCTCTCCAAAATGTTCTATTTATGTTATAAGCAAAATGTATGTTTTTTGATCTAGCAGTTCTGATGCTGTTTCTTTTGAGGATGTGCAAAAGGTTCTTCAAAACGGGGTCCAGGGATGCTTTGTATGCCAGGCAAACATCACCTCTCAGACGTCTGTATGATACCGAGTAAAGAGAAAGGGCTTTGAGGTGATTAGCAAACATCATTGTGTTTACTTCCTGCATTTTGTTTGTAAGGAACCTTTGTGGACATTCCATTTTCTGCATGTATCATATCAGGTACATAGCAAAGGGGGCTTTATACTCAATGACGGGTCTGATGAGGCCTGAGTACAATGCCATGATGACCTCTCTGGACCTAGATGCCATGCCTTACTTATAAGTTGAGAAGAATAGAAGAATTGTTGTAATTCCTTGGGCATATGCTGGTTGAAGGCTATGTTACTGTCAACATTAGTTCCCAGATCCCTGACTTGTGAATCAACTTTTACGAGTGTTTTATTGATGATGAAGTTATCCAGTGTGGCTGACTTCCCAAAAGGTACTATAATGCATTTCTTGGCATTAAGTTTCAAACCAGGGCTTTAACGTCAAGCATTTGTCTGTGTTAGACCTTCCTGAAAGGTGTTTTCATCTTGGGGGGGGGGGGGGGGTCAATGACTGCTACCTCTTTGCAATTATCTGTGAATTTGGTCAGCCAGAAGCCACTGACATTAGCTTTGGCCTCTGAGAAGTAGACGCCAAAGAGAAGCAGACCCAGCACAGTGCTCTGTGTAACTCCAGTAGTGGCAGGCCTGTTTGTAGAGGTGGCCTCACTGATCTCAACCTCTTGGTTACTATCTGTGAGCCCAGTAGTATAGCTATGGTGGGGCGAGAGAGCAACTGCCCCAGAAGAAAGTGTTGGGAACCACCAACAGCCGATCCCATTTTGTCTTTAATGTAACACCAGCTTTTGAAAACCATTTTTTGGTCAAACCTGAGCACTGTAACACTTCATGTTATGTTTAAACTGTAGCAACTGTTTACTACATTTGTATTAAGTAGTTTGCCACCATTTAAAAGACTGATTTTTTTTTTTTTTTTAGCAAAATGTTTTGAAGGAGGGTTAGGCAGGGCATAAAAATAGAATTTGAATTACCTGGACAGGAGGGAAGGGAGTATGTCTGGCCACCTGTTTGGTGGGCCAGTAGAAGGAACATCCTTTCTTTTTCTTTTTTTTTTTTTTGCTCTTCAATGGAGGAGATGGTGATGGTGGGAAGGAGGGCATGCATCAAACTGTAATAAGCTGATCGTGACAATCTAGTGATTGGCTTATTACAGTGAAGTGCTTTCTTCTTTCTTGAAGAGCTGAGGAGATGGGGCACCGGTTCATGTACTGGTTGAGCCAGCCATGCTTCTGCGTTACCCAGTAAGCTATCCAGTGTGTTATATAGGGACTTATGCCTAGTTCTATAAGTTTGTTGACAATGCCCAAGTGGGGTATTGCATCAAATGCTGTAGCCAGATCTAGCTAGGTAGTGTGCACCATTTTCCCCTCATCTATTGCCTTAGTGACCTTTTCAAAGAAGTTCACCAAATTCAGTAGGCAGGATCTTCCTTTGACAAAGCCAGTTAGAATGGATCCAGTGTCTGGAGATCTCCTACGTCCTTGCTGATAATTTCAATGATATTTTTTCCCATGGCTTTGCAAATAAGACTAGTCAGACTAATGGGTTTGCATTTTCCAGAATCTCCCTTATAAAGCGGATGACGGTCACAGTCCTCCATTCTCATGGCACAAAGCCTTTATTAAGACAATAGTTAAATAGTGATTCAAGGGGTCCTTATAAGTCATATTTTAGACTGTTCAGGAGGCATTCCAGGATGATATCAGTGCCCACTGAGGCTGCATTCTTGGTTTTAATGAGTGTAGCCAGTACATGATCCCTAGTTATAGTTGGAGAGGTTATGTTTGAAGATATTTCTTGGGGGATGGTTGGGGGCAAGATGGGGATAAAACTGGAAGTAAATTTGTCCATTCACTATATTGCCAGGGTTGGTGAATGTGGCATCATTAATCATCACTTCAGTACATTGCTGTGTGCTACCCTTGAGGTTTCTGACATAGCAGAAGAAGGATTTATGTTTATCTTTCAACTAGGAGGGTATGTTAACCTCAGGGTTGGCTTTCTTTGATCTAAAAACTAAACTCCAGGGCAATTAAAAGCTGGAAATGCATGACCAATAATACCCACACAGAATTTAGTTTGCCCTTTCACTTATTGGATAAGCTGCAGGTCATACCCATTCACCCCTTCATCCCTACAAAGGTGATACTATGCCTGTCCTCTGTGCTATTCAGTTCAATTGTTGTTATTAACCTTAATAGCTTTACAATATAATTTCTCCAGTTTTACACCACTCTTTATGTGAAATATTACTTCCTGACAGCACCCTTTTGGTACCCACCTTCATCAGATTCTGATGAAGTCCTGTTTATTCTCTGGACAAAATTGCTAAAATAAAGTTTGGATTATATTACTGAAGTTCATGAGAGGTATTTTTTTCCATACTTTAGGCTATTACATTTATTTTGCCAGATCTTTTCTCATCATTTTTTGCACCATTTATATATGCCATGCATTCCCTGAAAAACATATATATTTAAAAATCTGAAAGTGAGTGTAAGCAAAGTACTGTACATCATAAATTTAAAGCTCACTAAAGAAATGAGTTAACCTTTCTTGAGGTTTGGTGGGAGGACCTAACGTCATGAGCATTTAAAAATAGCTGATTGAACCACATTGATAAAAAAGAGGTTACAAGAGCAAAGAAAACATTTTGAAAACCTAAGAGCAGCTGTTAGATGGAGAGAATATCAGTTGTTTAGGCACAGGAATAACATTGCAGGTCTCACAAAAAAAGCTGCTTGAAAGGCATACAAATGAACACAAAGTATTTTTCTTAATGCGTTGGAGATTGGGAAAAAAAGCTTAATTCATACACAGACACACATGCACACATGCGAAGGCATGAACCACACACACACACACACATACACACACACACACACACACACACACACACACACACACACACACACACACACACACACACACACACGCACACACACACACACACACACACACACGAGCGCACACACACAAACACACGTGTGTGTGTGTGTGTGTGTGTGTGTGTGTGTGTGTGTGTGTGTGTGTGTGTGTGTGTGTACGCTCAATAGTTTTCTCACTAGGTGGTGAAAAAAACTGTGATAAACTTATTTCAGCTATATAATATAAATTTGTTTGGAAAATATGTAATAAACAGTTTAAAGGGGACATGACAATTCCAATTTCTTTTTTAAAGAATCTGAATCGTAAACACAGTTCTGAAGTAGGAATGAAAGGTACTAACCAACTGGTATTATGTATGTAAAGAAAAGAGTATTAACCTGGAAGGAAGGAAATGGCTCAGTATTTGTTACAGCAAAGGATAGCACTATAGACTTTCTAAACCAGGTGGCTTCTTACTGCTGAAATGCACAAACCTGCCTTTTCTGGAATAAGCAGAAAACTTTTACAGTTTTGTAACTGGCAATTTATTGCAATTACAAACATTACTGCTATAAAATGTCCTGCATCTCCCAAATGCTTTTGATACAGATACCTGTTTTTTTGACAGAACCGAAACTATATTATTATTCATGCAAAAAATTAGACCCATAGACCTCATTTTTTTTAACACGCTTACTACACAGATATGCAGTATGCAGTGTGAAAAAAAAAACTCTTCAGAAAAGAACCAAACTGCATTTATAAGAATGGTACTTGTCATAATGCAGTGAACATCTGATAACTTTAAATACAATCTTAATTATAAATTAAAATCTGTCGTTCCCTCAGTCTGCTGTTTCAGCAGGTTAGCGGTTTGCCAGAGGAAGTTATCCAACTTATGTAGCAACAATGTGTACTCATAATCTAATTGTCTGCCTTCTGGGAGGGAGAAATGGCCCTTGACCTTCCATTGTCATCAGATTTTATTGTCAAATAAGAGAAAGTCACTGGAAATCCCAAATCTGGCAACATTTCTTATTCCTGTTATTCCGAAAGGAAAAAATAAGCTGTGTTCCACTGTTAGTATCCATTTATTCTCCATTTAAAAAATAGTCACATATGATATGTTTTCCAAGACTTTTTTTACAGCTTGTAAACATTTTTTAATATGTTCTTCTGCAGCTAGAAATTAGTGTTTGTCATTTATTTCAGCCTTGAACTTGCACAAAGTATCACTGTATTTTATCCAGCGATGCACCAGAATGTTGAAACTATGCCAGGCCTTCAGGTCCTTGGACTTGCCCATTGTGGATCTTCATCCCTAGCAATCAAAGGCTAAAAATAATACTTCCATGGGACCAGACAACATAACACACATCTTCCTCAGTGCCAAGCAGGGCACTATCCAGCTTCTACTTACACAGTTCCGATTTTGCATAGCCACTCGGTTTACGCCTAATGTCTGGAGACCAGCCACTGTGACCCCCCCCCCTACACAAGGCTGGTCCCTGTACAGACCTAGGTAATTATAGGCCCATCAGACTCAACAATCGTCTATACAAAGCAATGAAATAAATAACAACAGAACTTATTTATGCAGAGATAGTCAGCTTAACTGATCAAGAACCCAATTTGCTTGGTTTTGTGAAGGGCAGATCCGGTCTCCTGATCCTGATAAAATTCTTTCAAAAATGACAAAGGCTCTGGACAGTGGTCACTGAATACATGCTTCTTATCATGGCCTGGCCAAGGCTTTTGATACTATCCCACATGTTGGTATCACTGAAAAGTTATAGAAATGAATGTAATCCCCTGTTTTGTTCACTGGACTGCATTTTGGATATCCAACAAACCTCCGATTGTGAAAGCTGCTGATACCATACCTAAAAGTAAGATTTCAACTAATTAGGTATCACAGGGAGCAGTGCTGGGCCCTTTCTTGTTTTGCATTTATTTTGCAGCTATACAAACCAATTTCTCAGCAGTGTGGTTGACCAGGTTTGCAAATCACTACAAACTGGGTACTATTGTCTGCTCATCCATTGATATTAAACAGCTTCTGCAAGAGCTGGACTATGCATGTATCTGGTGTACCAAGAAGGATTTCAAGCTAGATACAAAAGGTACAACACACTAACATTCAGCGAAAATGCTGCTGCCATCTTATACATTACAAATGATACTCCTCTTCAGACAGACATGGTTATAATAAACCTCTGTATTTATATGAACAAATCTGTCTCATCTGGTCATTATGTTTCCACCATAGCCAGGAAATAGTTCCATTGCATCTAGTTAATTTCAAAGGGAATATTCGCCAGATTCAAAGAAGTCATCCTACCACTGTACTATTAACTTATCCATCATCAAATACAATGTCCCATTTGGTATGCATCCATCCAAGCATATCTCTGAAGTAGAAAGGTCCAAAGATTTCTAATCAAGAAAATTAAAGGCTGTATATCCTAATTATCCCGATAGCTTAGCATGACGCTCCTTATACTAAGTAACTCAGCTGCATACAGACTGCTCCAAGAAGACATGTGACATGATTTCAAGCACTAAAAGATCCAGTGCAATATGGTCACCTTTTTCTTTCAAAAGCCAATTGCTGTGCAACCACTAAGGGGTTCTTAACCGAGTGTTTTCCTAGCCTGTAGAATAAGATACTACTACAGGTAAAAACAAAGTACTACCATGACTACCTTTAAGGGTAGTATTGATGACTATATGGGTAGAGACAAATCCACAACAGGGTTATAAAGTATTATATCACTTAATTTGGAAGATAAGTATTATTATGTGCATAAAAAGGGCGACAAGAACTTTTATGTATGCCTGCTTAAAGGCATATATGACTATGCACCTTGTGGTCCCCCAGAGTGCTTACCTACTAATGTCCTTACATTCAAATTCATATTCATATTCCCTGTCATATGTTGTCCATGTTTTTAGTTCCCACTCCATAAATGTTGCAATTTATTCTTGGCTGATGTGCATATATAATATATTTGGGAAGCAAATAACATAACTGCAGTCTACTTCTCATTTCATCTTGCACTATTTGTAAGTATTATCCATGCTAGAATCCAGGCATTCTTGCGTTTTTAAGCAAAAGGCTATCTTAGAATAAACTTGGTTGGAGAATGTGCCATTATCCATGATACAGATAACTACTAAATGCTGTGTCTTAAGTGGTTCATTGTACAATGAGGACTAATGAGGTAACTTGTAAAAATACATTCAGGACTTAGTATTCCAGCCATATGCAGGCATTACTCATTACTAGATGTCTACTGTAACCTGAAGGTAGCTTATGACATATGTAAGTATAATTTTTGAGGACTGGTCACACCAACACAAATTACTTTTGGTTAAAATTACAAATGACTCCATGTTTCAACCTGCTTAGGCACATGGTAGTCCAGAAGAACGTCTTAGAAATTATAACATGCTCTATGTTGTGAACAACAGTTATTGTAGCAACTGTGAAGTGATTATCTGTTTCTGCTTGGAGAATATTGAATTCCTGTCTGTAAAATGCAGGCCATGCTACTACCCTGAGAGTTTAATGGAATATGCATCACGGCAGTCTAAATCCCACCCAGTGCGAACACCAATGAAGCACTGCCTACTCTTTATCAGTCCAAAAGTGATCACCAAAACAGGAACCCAGAGTTTGCACAGGTAATTATAGGTGACTTTAACCAGACCAACCTAAAGTTGGTGCTATCCCACTATCATCAGCATGTGAATTTTGCCACGAGAAGAGTGAGTACACTGGATAAAATATACACCAACATAAAGCAGATCTATAAGGCAGCACCTTATCCCCATCTTGGTGACTCTGATCATCTTGCCATCATGCTGGTTCCTGCATATAAACCACTGCAAAAATTTGGCAAACCAACAAGGAAACAAATAAGGTGGTGGCATCAGGGAGCAGTCTCAGCACTACAGGACTGTTTTGAGTGTACAGACTGGTCAGTGATTAAGGAGGCAGCCTTGTCAAACAACCACATTGACCTGGAAGCATTTGCATAATCGGTTATAGCTTACATCTCATAATGTGTAGATGACGTAACTACCACCAAGTGCATCATCATATGGGTGAACCAAAAGCCTTGGTTAACCAGTGAGGTGTATGAGCTCATAAAAGCATGAAATGCAGATTTCAGATCCATGGACAAGAAAGCCCTAAAAGTAGCCAGAGACAAACTGAACAAAGGTATAAAAGAAGAAAAGAGAAAGAAAAAGAGAACCTATGGCAGAAAGATCCAGGGTAACTTTAATGATACCAGACATCTATGGAGGAACATACAAACCATGACTAACTACAAACCTGCATCAGCCTCCTTTGTTCTCAGCACTGAATTCTTGAATGAGCTGAATAACTTCTTCAGCAGGTTTGACATGGGTAACAAAACAGTGGCAAACAAGTTCCCTGTCAGTAAGTATGAAGTAGCGCTGCACCTAACCACAATAGATAGCCTAAGAACTGTGAGATGTGTCAAGCCAAGAAAAGCAGCTGGTCCTGATAATTTTATGGGCAAGGTCCTGAAAGACAATGCATTAGAAATGGCATTATTGCTCATGGACATTTTTAACACTTTGCTGCAACTAGTCAGTGTACCGAGGTGCTTTCAGAGGATGAGCATCATTCTGTTACCCAAGAAACCACAGCCTACAAGTCTGAACAACTACAGACCAGTTGCTCTGACTTTGACATTGATGAAGTGTTTTGAAAGGCTGATTAAATACCACTTAACCTCAAGCACACCAGCAACCTTGGACATACTGTAGTTTGCATATAGGCTGAACTGCTGCACAGCAGATGCCATCTCTCTAGTACGTCATGAAACCTTGACCCACTTGGCAGGTAAGAACTGCTATGCCAGAATGCTGTTCATTGACTCATTGCGTTCAGTTCTGCCTTCAGCACTGTCATCCCTCAGACTCTAGTAAACAATCTAGTACAGCTGGACTGTCAGCATTTCAAATGTCAGTATTTTGGAGTGTCACTCATGTGAAACTTCATTTTTTTTGTCTAGGTCTTATGAAAGCGATGATATGGTAATTCAGTCTTGTAAAGTAGACCCAAGAATACAGCAATGCATACAGATCATAAAATGCAATGAAATAAATTGAAAAGACTGAGAAGAAAGAACTAATACTGTATTCATAGTGTAATATTGGAATAATGTTTGAAAATATAACCCATTTGACAGTTACAATGAATGGATAAGTACGATGTGGCAGAGTGACATTTACAAAGTGTTGCAGGTGGGGCATTATTGTGTTATTTCAAAGAAAACAATAGTGATGCTCTAGCTGGCATAAACAGTCACCCATTAATGGACCATATAATTTTCCATTTCAGGTAATGCCCCAACCCAGGTCTAAATTGCAACGTTGAAACACCCTAACATCGAACACCTGAACACCGACAAATATTCAGCGGAATTCACTTCCGCAATTCACTAAATACTTGGGCAAATAAATACTTGGCCTGTAATGCAACAGAACGAATGCTAACTAAACCAAACCCACCCATGTGGGGGGCTGCACCCCCCACACCCCCCAATGTGGGGGGCTGTGCCCCCACACCCTCTCAACTAAATATACCAACTCCGAGATCGCACTACAGTGGAGAAAAGGGCAACATTGTGTAGCTGGCCAACTACATCTTTGCCTGACAAGTATTCAGCGAATTCAGTGAATTTCGCTGAATACTTGGTGTTCAAGTGTTCGAAGTTACAGTGTTTTGGTGCAGTAATATAGGCCCCCAACCCAAAATCAGAAAAAAGCTCAGTATGTGTCTTTAAATTGTTAAACTACACTTTTCTGTCAATAATGCCAACAAGTTCAGGAAAATTCAGGAAAAGATGAGAGCACTGATAAACTCCGGCTACCACAGCTTCTAGTCTTTTCATTTTATTTATTTATTTATTTCCAGTTTGATGACCGGGGTGGTCCACTGGGCTCCGGGGAGCCCGTTTTCAGTGGAGGCCCAGGGAGAAAAGCTCCGTATTACATAGTGTAGTTACATATACAATCATAGTAAAGAAGACACAATTACAATTTCATTCCATGCTAGAGAGCAGGAATAAATTCTTTGGTTACATAGTACCTAAATATTTAGGATGGCAGTGGTAACTTAACTGAGAGGGAGAATAAAGACTTAGAAGGAAAAGAGAGAAACAGGTGGGATGGGTTATCTATAATACGTACAATTATGTTATTTACAATATGTACATTTATGTTAGGTTAGCTTGTACTCAGAGTTAGTCCGGAGTTTAAGGGGTGGATTAATTATTAAGCTAGGTGGGGAGAGTGCAGTTATTATTTAATATGTATTATTCACAGTTCTGGGTAGCAAAAATGTTATTTACCCTGAAAGCCACAATCTCATTACTGTCTTACCTTCCTCAACTCATTTCTACCCTGGAAGGACATATGAATTAAAACATACACAATCTCATTTGCCCCCACATGGTTTAAAAGTATGCCCCACATTTCAAGTCAATTTGAATCATTTATTTAATTACTTTCTTAGTCTTTTTACTGGTTGTAAGTAATTTGTATTATCTTCATCTATGTGTCTGTCTGTCCTAACCAAACAGAAGGCTCACATCTGGTGAGCTTACATGTATGCATACTTTTCTCAAATTTCCAAGAAGCTGGATTGCATATTACTGCAATAATCAATGTTGTTGTCTCACAGTGCTTGGACTTCAGGTTTAATTCTTGATTGGGTGCTTTGTTTTGACCACTTAAATGTCGTCCCAATGTTTCTTTTTGTTCCAGTCAGCTGTTGCTACTTCACCCATCCTAAAGACATTAAGGTAGGATTTGCTAATTCTCCAAGTTGCCCATCTGTCGGTGCAGGTGTATATTTGTCACGCTTGCATCCTGTGATGGAGAACTGCTGCATCCATGATTGCTTTTCTGCTTTGTTTCCACTGGATGCAAGATTAGTGTCTATCTGTCTGTTCATACGCCTGAACAGCGGAAATGAGGTATTCAACAATGAATCAATGTAATATGGTAGAGGTACCCCACAAGTGTACTCTTTGAAAACTATCAAAAAGTTCTTTCTCCTTTTTATAATGACAACTTTTTACAACATTTGTTCACTTATTTCTGATAAATATAAATGCACAGGGTGGTGCTTTCATCAGAGATACACTTGTGTGCAGCTTTCTTCTTCAGCAAATCATCATGCACCTTCCTTGATGCATCCAAATATGCTTTCATTTCACCAAAGGCTTCAACTGACCAGTCATTTAATTTGATTGTTTTGCACACCAATAAAACCCCTACTCATCTTTAACTCTGGAACCCTATTAGTCTAGAAGATTCTACTTTCACTAGCATACTATTATAGAGGCTACCCTGTTCACAGGGCTAGTGATTCTTTGGGAGTTACAATACAGTTAAATATTTTACCACATCTTTGAGACATTTACCACCTTGAACACAGATTCAGCATACTTTCTTTACTCAGCTTGAAGAATATTTCCTGACATATCAACCTGGTATTGTAAAGTAGTTGCACTTAGTTTAAAAAAATCCTTACTCCATGCATCAGATGTCATCGTTAGGGTTTTCTGTTCCAGTCATGCCTGTGAACTGTTCCTGATTTTCTGGGATGTCCCTACTTTTGGCATAAAATTTTTGTTCTGCCTCTCCTAAAATCAGTAAGGCTTTGCAAAAAAAAAAAAAAAAAAAAAAAAAAAAAAGATGGATTACATTCAGTAAATAATAACAATTGTTTCAATTACAGACCTATTTTATAGGTTCTTAGGTAAGTATTAAGCTAGTTGCCCTTGTTGATCATTTTACGCCTAGCCATTTCCCCTTTTTGTGCTCAAATGAACCTATCCCATTTAGTTAGAGTTTGGTCTTACCCATCCCATGGTTAATTGTATATCCCCTTAATGAGAATAACTGGGATCATACCACAGATAATTTGAGGGTACCTGTGTATGAATTAAAAAAATTAGGTGGTGCCTCTGTCATGTACAGGGGGCAGTCCTGGGGTAAATTTTCTGTTTCCTATCCATAGATCCAAATTGAACTTGAATATGGACAGGGATGAACTTTGTTTTATTTGGATGGGGAGTCTGTTCCAGAGAAGCAGCATCTTTTGTGAGATATACCGGTCCATGAAAACCATTCTGTTGAAGATACAGAAGTGGTTTAGATCCCTAGAATTAGTATTTCTGATACCATTTGACTTATTCATGTGCAGTAAATCCATCAGTGTTGAGATGGAGGATGCCTTGTATGCCAGACACAGGTAAAATCTTAGCAGTCTGTAGGATACTGAGTATAGTGACATGGCTTTGAGTAGGTCCATGTCGGGCATGTTGTTTAGGCCTTTTATCTATTTAGTAAGGTATCTTTGTGGATGTCACAAACCAATGAAGAATGTCCACTCCACAACCAGAAAAGTATCCAAAGCTTATAATCCAACCTTTTATTTCCACAAGTTTAGCACTTTCATCCCTCAGTCCGGACTTCCTCAGAAGGTTCTGAAATAAAAGTTTGGATTATAAGTTTTGGATACTTATCTGGTTGTGGAGTGGACATTCTTCATCTTTGTGGGTGTTCCAGTAGTTGCATGTGTTTGGACAGATACATGGCAAAGGGGACTTTATATTCAATTGACATTACATATATTTTTTGGCATTGCTCAAATTGTATGGTATGACAAACTGTTTAACAAGCTTTTTCTTCATGGCTGGATTGTGCTATTATTATCTAGACTAATATATAATAAGATAGGGGTATTACTATGTACTTTGGGTTCCAGTTTTGGTAACAAACATCCTCATAAAGATGGACTTTATGCTGAAAGGGTACATTTTAGTGTTTGCCTCATGCATTAGATGTTTTGGAGTTCTTAAACGCCTGTAACACTAAAATGTTGAAGTGACAGTATTGAATAACAGTATATCTTTGTATTGCAGTGTCTGAGATATCTTGGGTGTTTTGTAAGTTTTATTACAATCAACTTTGTAGGTTGATTATCACTATACCAGCAATTGTGCAGAAGGGCTGGAAATGCAGACGGGAATAAGTGTTGTTATATTGGCCACACATACATTTGGTCGCATTTGGGACCAGCTGGGTTGATATCTACTCGTGGACTTTGTGGTGGAACATTCTTTTAACAGCCAACTGTTTTCTAGTCTGACTAACTGCCTACTCTGTGATATTACTTTAAACTGTGCAATTTATGTTAAAACCTTTCAATGCATGTACTAATAATGTTGAACTGTTGAGACTGACAAATTTGGGAATTGTTGGTTACATTTTCATCAGCCTCAGTATTACTCCCTTATTTAACAGTTTCTCACTGCCCTACACTAAAAAACCTGTGGACTCGTCCACCTTATTCTCATCTCCCCTCTGATAAATAATATCTATACTTTACAAGTGTTTAGACGTGAAAGTCATAAACTGTTAAAAACTACTCCCTGGCTGTAGCTTCTCTCCAACTTCAGGTCACTGATTGTTTTTTTTTTTTTTTTTCTGGACATTCCCACCCAAATCAACCACAATCAGGCCCATTTGATACTCCTCCCACCTATGCAAAATCCTAAATTCTCCTCAAACTCTGCAACCCCTCTTACAATGCTCTACTCATCAACTGTAACATCCACTCCAATAACTCTACTTATCTCTTTTTCCTGTCTGTCCTATCTCACACATCTTCCCAACCCCTTCCTCACCTCACTCACACACTCCACTGCACTATACAAACATGCTCACTCCCTCTCTTACTCTGCTATCTCACATGAAATTTATAACTACAACACTATTTATCTGTACAAACCTAAATTACTCCTCTCCCTTTCCCCCCTACACCCTCCTCTAAACTGTCACTCCAAAAGAGCAATGCTCCCATATCAACCTTACCTCCTATCCCTTCCTATCCACCTCTCTTTACTCCTCCACCACACCCCTCTCTCACAGGCCGGTGATGTGCACTCCAACCCCGGACCAACCTCCAGCATTAATGCAGCTAAACCATCATCTCAACCCAAAAAACCTAAGTCCCTGCGCATCACTACACTCAATGCACAAAGTATTAGAAACAAAATCCCTAACCTGCATACATGGCTCTCCCACAACCACCCCAACATAACCACCATATCTGAAACTTGGCTCAAACCCTACATAAAAGATCATGAAATCCTACCACCAGGTTACCAAATGATTTTCAGCGATTGTCCCCACAAAAAAGGAGGTGGAGTATCTATAATCTACCCCACCTCCCATACCCCTTACACCAGTTCAATTCCAACCTTTGACAATGCTGAATTAACAATAGGACTACTAAAAATTAACAAGCAAATCCATATGTATCGCTGCCCTCTATATCCCCATGGTGATAACAGCAGCACTTGAGAACATACTATCCTGGTTCTCCTCCCACATAAATAATGAAACCTATATCCTTGGTGACACCAACATCAATTGGTCCTCCTTCAACTCAGATGCCCCTTCCCATACTACCAACCTGTACAACTTCTCCCCACTAATTCACTCACCTACCAGACCAAATAACGATGGTACCTCAGGTACCATCATTGACTGGATCCTTACAACACATCCAAGTCTCATCCTCAAATCCGATATATTACCAGATCCTCTCAGTGATCACTTACCTGCCTTTGCTGACCAACTCCCAACTTTCCTACAAAAACAACACCACTACATTCAAACTCACGACCTGTCATCTTTCAATCCCCAAACCTTCTCAGAATGCCTTAAGTGCATCGACTGGACCTCTCTAAGAACTCTCCCTCTAGATGACGCTGTCTCCCACTTCAACCACTCATTCCTTACCCTCCTTAACCAGCAAGCCCCCTTAAGAACCAAACACATCAAATCCAATCCTGCCCATGGTTATCCAAAGAAACCAAACTCACCATGCAACAAAGGGACAAAGAAATGGAGGCAGTATCAAAAAAATAAAATCCCAAGCTCCCTCCTACAATTTAAGCAACTCCGGAACTCCACCAAAAGCTAATTATCAAAGACCGCAAAGGTCACTATTCCAAATTTCAATCTCTGCACTCAACAAACCCAAAATAAATTCTGGGACTCCATCTCATCTATATTAAATCCTGGTAATAAAGAAAATCCCTGTCCCAAACCCACCCTCTCTGACCTCGACACTGCCTCTCAGTTCAATTCCTTCTTCATAGAATGTATAGCCAAAGTATCCAACTCCTTCCCACCCCCCTCCCGTAACCACATTGCCTCACTCCAAATCCCCCTCTCCACCCAGTTAAACTCCTCCTCACCCTTCTTCCTTAAGCCCATTCCCACAAGCATGATAAAAAGACTCCTCCTCAAACTCAAACCATGCCACAATGCACCTGACAATCTTCCTCCTACATTCCTCAAACTATCTACAGAAAGCATTGCCTTCCCCATCTCTATACTTATAAATAGATTCATACAAGAATCATACATCCCTTCCATCTGGTGCCATGCCTACATCATCCCCCTTCACAAAGGTGGTAAAAATACTGACACCACCAACTTCAGGCCCATCACCATCCTATCCCCTCTGTCTAAAATTCTTGAGAAAACCATCCAAGCTCAACTAATGGTACACCTAACCCAAAACAATCTCCTTTCCCCTACCCAGCATGGTTTCCATCCCAGCACTCCACCATAACTGCCCTTCTTTCCTTTCTAGAAATCATCAACCAAGAATGTGACTCAGGCAAATTTGTATCTACATTATTCCTTGATCTGTCAAAGTCTTTGATACCATCTCCCACACCCTTTTCATATCACAACTCTCTACTCTACACCTCTCTCCCGCCTCTCTAGATTGGTTTTCCAACTACCTATCCAACCACCAACAAGCAGTCCAATGGAAAACCTCCACCTCCTCCTTCCTTCCTACACCCACAGGTGTCCCCCAAGGATCTGTTCTTGTCCCGCTACTCTTTAACCTATTTATTAACAACTTTCACCACTCTGTCCCAGACTCATCTGTCATCCAGTATGCAGATGACTCGAATAACATCTGCTCAGCTTTCTCACCCTCTGAGCTTCTAGCAAAAACACAATTAGCCTTCTCCAAAACAGAAATCTGGATGCAGTCCGACCACCTAGCCCTGAATGCGAATAAAACAAAATGATCTTCTGCCCCAGCAAAAATTCAACTATCGATAAAACCTCATTCATCATACAAAGCCAGAATAACACTCCTCTTGATATAGTCCCCACCACGAAACTTCGCGGTATCATCATAGATGAAGAACTAAAATTTGACACACACATCCACTCTGCAATAAAAAAAACTCACTAAAAGTTAGGTCTTCTCTACAGACACATCCACTTCCTCTACCCCTCTACCCGTCAAACCCTGGCATCTACTTTCTTGCTCCCCGCCCTAATGTGTGGTGCACCCCTGTTCACGAACATACACATCAGCTTATGAAACAAACGAATTCTGCTACCACAAAATTTGCAAATTTGCAACCAATTATACATACTCTTCCCACCACTGCCACTCCCTCCTCACCCTCATTTGGCTTGAACTTCCCAACTACCTTAGTTACCTACAACTCACCACTGCCCACAAACTTATCTACAAACCTGCAAACTGCCCTTCTCTGGCTACATCCTGCAAACCCTATATACCCAACCGCCAACTCAGATCTACAAACCAAAATCTCCTTCAAATCCATCCTCCAGACCAGCTACTTATCTCCTACTCCTAGCCGAAAAATGAAATTCTCGCCCCCTCCTTCGCATACTTCCCCAGCATGATAATTTCAAAACCCAGCTACTATCTCATCTATCATCCGAATTGATACGCCCATGCCACACTCCAACTTAATCCCCTCTCCACACTCTCTCTTTCTGCACAGCTCTTTAAGATTCTCTCTGCTGCCTTGGACTGTGTATCTTCCATGGTATTTTCCATATCCCCTTCTGTTACTCTCTCCATGCATTATAAACCACCTAAACTAAAAGAAATAATAGCTATATCTCAACTCGCATAGAATTCTCCTGCCACGAATTACACTCTGTATCTGATCACTTCTACCTTCCATTATAAGCTAGTTACTATATATTTTGGATGTTTTACTCACTTGAGCTTTTAGCGTATTGTATTACACACTCTGAAATGTCTTTAACTTGCAATATGTTATTGAAATCTATACATTTTTGCCCTTTATTTGAAACCTGCAAGTTGTAAATTCAAATGTAGCTGTAATTTGTTTTGGAGCTTGTCATCCCGGGTCTCCACTGAAAACGGGCTCTTCTGGCTCAGTGGACTTCCACGGTCATCAAACTTAAATAAAATAAATAATAATTAAAAAATGATGGCTGAGTAAATAGGGACAATGACATCCCTAGATCTAGACACAATCCATTTGTTTATAAGCTGTAGAACATAGAAGCACTTTCTTACAACAACGAATTCATATTGGTCAGAATTTAAGTCACCATCCATGTAAGTTTCCAAATCTCAATCAACTGGGTCAACTCTTAGGGGCATATTTTTAATATAGTAGCTCCATGGGGTAGATGACTTCCCAAAGGATAGAATAATGCATGTTTTTTGCATTTAGTTTCAGCTCAGGATTTTGGCACCTGCTATTTATTTGGGACAAATCTTCTTGCAGGATGGCTAAGTCATTTGGGGATTCAGTGACTGCTTCTAGCTTGAAGTCATCTGTAAACTTAATCAGTTGGAGCCCTTTTGTATTGGCTTTTGCTTCAGAAAAGTAATTGACAAAAAAAAATGTATTATAAAAAATAATGAATGATAAATTTTCCAAATAAATGTAAGATAATTAACTTTTAATATTCCCATTCTGCAAGCTTTGTATGTTAATGATGCTAATATTTAAACTTATTTGAGACCTCCATCCATGTTTATTTATTAGCTTCATCCCTGATTACAGAGGTAGGATATTGAGAGTTATGGTTTCAGTACCTTGTACAGATCAAAAAGATGATCACATTTAACAAACAGCTATATGTACAAACTGCTACATCAAGAATTACTTACAAATATTAATTAATTTCTAATGACCATCTCTCTTACAGATAATATGGCAGTTACCTTCCTGATGCACTAAATTCTAGTAATAAAAATGTAATTTATGCCTTAGAAGGAACGTCAGTACCATCTCTCACTTTGAATGACTTCAGCATGTCATCTATCCTGGAACATTTTAAGCTCAGGTAGAATTATTGCAATGGTACTGATGTCAACGTATTGGCAGCCAACACCTAGAATACACAGCTCAAAAGTGTTGTACTCCATCTTTTTTGGAATTACCATAATATTGTTCAATTACATTTTTCTCATTAGATAGAGTAAAAAATATTCATTCATTCTATTTATTTATTTGTGCCCAACATATAGAATTGCTTTCCCGACAGTCTTTTAAATGGGATGCAATGTGGATTTCCTTCTCATAAACTCTACATGAAGATGTAATTCACTCAGACAAGTCATATAGTCAATTCCTCTTACAGGCATTTAATCCTCTTGCAGTGTTACACTGTCTTCACCGGAGATGTGTATGCAAACGTAATTTCAGATTTATTGGTTTCAGCATTAGGACCAATGAGTAGACAAGGCATCTTTTCACTCGTTTTCCATCCTGGCTAGTTTTCCATATACCAGATTTCAAAAATGAATGCTAATACATTAGTGAAACACAAGAAATGTGAAGGACATTAGGTTATGATTAGCGGACAAACTGCTGAGCTGGTAATGAGGAAGCTCCGTTCCTGCCTCTCCCATAATTGGAAACGTAATTGCAGTCTACCTACCTAATCCTGCTAATGTCCCTATTCTGCTAATTGCCTCCTATACATGTACTTCCACATGTACCTCTACACCTTGCTGTTTTCCTCTACAGCTTCCCCTCTCTGAATCTAATGTAATATAACATCAAAACCTTGAATGTATATAATGTAAATACTGTACACAGCTTTGTAACTCTACTCTCTCTCCCTATCTGGAAATGTTCTTTCCTTTCTACCTACATATAAGGTTCATGCCAAGAGATGCTGCTAACTAGCTACTATATTCATCCCTGACATGTGTGCACTCCACTTTTGCTACTAAACAACTGCCTCTCTCTGCTTACACCATATTTCTTTTTCTTCTAAACAACCACCTCCCTCTCTACTACTCAACGGCCTCTCTTTTCTTTCACCAGAATCTTGAATGTACACTTAGTACACAATGCACTTTCCTCCTCTATTTCTTCCACATACTACAAAACCTACACTTCTATATTTCAAATATTCAGTCTTTATAACTACTAACAGAAGATTTACAATTTCATAGTTTTTAAATATTTGTCAGCTTATTTCACTGCCTTATGCTGTGCAAATGGTTCTCTAAGCAACTACATGTATGTCATGAAGAGTATTCATTTTTTTTCAATTGTATTTTGCTATATCTCAGTATATAATTCTACATTTGTTTTAAATAATCATAAGTTTGATTTTCTTGAATGTAATATGGAGCTTTTCTCCCCGGGCCACCACTGAAAATGGGCTCCTTGAGCCCAGTGGACCTCCACAGTTATCAAACTGGAAATAAATAAATAAATAAATAAATGGGGCTGGAAAAGCATTTAAGATAAATTCATTTTTACCAAGCTAATTACAGAGTAGGGAAAATCTGATTGATGTACTGTAGGTTGCTTTGCAGAATTCTGATGGTTGTGCCTGTGCCTCTTAAATATAATCAATTGCAGAATGAATACAGACCTAAAATTTTTACCATCATCCTGTAGTCAAAGGCAGAAAATGCTTTAAATTGTATAATGGATATTTTATTATTTTATCTAAAAGTTTTATACAAAACTAGAATATTTTATATAAAGATGGCTGACCCTTTTTCAACTTTAATGTAACCCACTAGCTTCTAGAACTATAATAGAGAAATGCCCATTGTGAGTATTCATTCACTTTCTTCAGTTGCTTATATGAGTGGCAGCCAGTGGGTAAGAGGTTAAATTATCCCCACTAAATTATACCTGTTCCACCCCCTACACCCAGTTTGTCTAATATAAATTCATCATTCACACAAAAAACATTGTCTCATGTTCCCCCTTAAGTGTTGATTTACTTACTATAAATAAATATATGTATATGTATAAGATATACCTTGCCATCATACCCAACCATGCAGCACAACCTACCTTAACATTTATTTATCCCTTTTGGAACATCTTACATGATGTGACAAAAAGCAATATAACCCAGCCCATCATAATTATGCAGTTGGTACATTGGGTGACAAAGAATAAATAAACTGTAAAATTTAAAATCTCAGGCTTAATTCCGTCAAAATATTCCAGTGCCTTTTTCATTTCTGGCTTCCACGCTAATGTTCTGACATTTGTGAGTCAGAGACATAATGGCAAACCAGCAGAGGCATGAGGTATGTGAGTAGAAAAGGTAAGAAATGTAAGGGATGAATACTGAGGCAGTGCTCGTAAGTGTCAAGCCCCACCTAGTCTTATGACTCACACAATCAAATTACTTGGAAATCCTACTATCCATTGATTTATCTAATTTATGTAGATAGCCACACTTGCATTTTAACTTTAGTTATGTTTCTGGAACTCATTCTTTAGGTAAAACATTTGTTTTAATAAGAGTTGTTTATGTTTTTTTTTTTATTTAGTGTATGTCTCTTCCATTTTGTTTCATCAAAGCCAAAATGAACCACTTATACTTGAGCTGACCTTTAAAATGCTAGCGTTCTTGCAGTACAAGTGCTTTGTGATAACAGCTTGAGCTTGGCCGAGGGAATAACTGCTTTTGTTCATCTAATTGAGGAAGACCTTTACATGTAACAACCACATGTGATGGGTATAATTATCCAATACCAGGCATCAAAATTACATGAGAAGAGCTTTGTAGGTGATAGCTGTAAATACAGCTACCCAACACCATGCATTGTATTATTTGAGAATATGCTCTTATGACAAGAACTTTATATAGATATGTTGTGCTTTTGTGAGGCTTTTGTCCCCTTTTTTTGTATTTTACTTATTTTAAGAGTATTGTACTTGTTAATTAGTAGGTTCAGCATATCTAGCACACCCACTCTTCAAATTCCTTTTACGGGTTCCATGACTTTGTTGTAGTCCTTGCCTGACTGTGTTTGCTACTGATTTTCTTGAATCTTATTTGATAATTAGTATGTTCTGCATACTTCTGGCCTTCAGATTTTTAAGTTCCTTTGCCGAGTTCAGTAATGCCCATGTACATTTTGCCACATTGCGGATTTTAGTAAGTGACTTCTTGGCTCTTGCCACCTGCTGTTTCCCAGTTTTCTTGCCTGCACTAATTTGTTATTAAAGGTCAAGCTGTAATCATTTCTTATCAAAGACTGGAGAAAAGGAAATGTTGCATTAGTAATGATCTTGTTTAAGAAAATGCAGTCAAGAGAGAGAGAGAGAGAGAGAGAAATGCCAACACTGAAGTCATACAAACTCAGAATATTGGAAAAAAGTGAAGAGAATGCAAGAAAGCCAATGGCAAAATGTCAACATCGGAAACACTAGCGCTAAACTACACATGTGTGAATGAAATCCTCACAGCATGCAGCCAATACACCCTGCTAATGTAAACACTGACATCACTCAATCTCCGAGGAAAGGGAATATTCCTGCACACAGGGATTGTTGAGTTAGTACAACTGGCAATGTTTTGCAGATGTCGCCCTTTTGTGGTCAAATTTTTGCTGTAGACATTGTGGTGTGTTGACCTAGTGAGGTTTTACCACATATAAATATATATATATATATATATATATATATATATATATATATATATATATATATATATATATATACACATATGTGTGTGTGTGCGTGTAACCAACAAGTTGCGAAATGGCAACTTGTAAAATCCCGGAGAAGAGCCAGCACAGGTGATGGAAAATCAGCTGAATGAATGTGTCAACAGTGTTTCTGTGTGAGATCTCAGTACAATAGATATTAGAGAATTTGCCCTTTCTTCACAGTAGTGCGATCTTGGACTTGGTATATATTAGCAGGGTGTGGTGGTGTGCAGGGGGTGGTTGTTCTCTTGCAAAAAACAACATTTTGTCTTTTTACTTTAATTTTGATAGTCGCTGATCAACAAGATGTGATCGATCTGTTGTTTTTTATACCTGTACATGTGTGTGTGTGTGTGTGTGTGTGTGTGTGTGTGTGTGTGTGTGTGTGTGTGCGTGCATGCGTGTGTGTGTGTGTGTGTGTGTGCGTGTGTGTGTGTGTGTGTGTGTGTGTGTGTGTGTGTAAATATATATATATATATATATATATATATATATATATATATATTTGCATTTTATTAATTTTTGCTATTTGCATATGGGATACTCTAGAATAAACCAATGAAAATACATGTACATTGAAATGTATACATTAAAATAAATTATAAGACAGTTGCAACAACAGCAAATAAGCCAGCTTTCATATTTAAAATATAAAAGGTAGGAAAAGAGAATATAAAAAATGACAGCAAAAATCAACCATGGTAGTTCATGTATAATATTTAGTGCTTAAGGTCAAAACCCCATGTCGTAACTTATGTCTAATATTTTAGAATATTATTTTCAAACTTTTATAATTCTTTCATAACTTAAGTCAAAATCTTTCATAAACATTATTGCGTGTACTTCATATAGCTATTTTGTAGTCTGCTATATGTAAGTAAGAATGCATAAAAATCTTTAAAAAAATGAGGATATTAATTTTTCCAGTTAACTGCTATAATTTTGCTAGATACCACTAAAATAATCAATAAAGATCTTTGATTTGTAATTTTTGGGGCATTGAATAAAATCAGACAGCTATGCATATTAAGATTATCAGGCCAAAGAAAATAACACAGACATTTTACATCTTGCCAAGTGGTTTAAGTATTTTAAACTACTGAATTATATCTCGACAGTTTTCTTTAAGTTAATCTTGAATTTCTAAAATATAGCAGTGATATTTCTCAATGCATTACTTATCCCCTAGAAAGTAATGAGAGCTGTAGGAAAAATTTCCCAGGGCCATCATTTTCAAATTGATGAACAAATTTCTCTAAGAGACCTCCGAATTTTTAGAGTTTGATTGGTATTGAAACCTGGATATGATGGCTTTACATAAATTTCTATTTGTTGATGATAAACCCATTTTAAAGTCTAACAAAGTTTTATTTAATAATTTGGAAGCAAACTTATTTAAAATCTATAAACTGAAATTGCGGAGGTTCTCCTTGAATGCAAAGGACTTTTCTGAATACCAATGGATACAGATTTCTCACATTTTGTACTTCTACCTAGTCTTCATTCTGAACATCATATTTCGTTTTCATAAAGCAATTAAAGATAATAGATTTGAGTTCATAAGACAGTTGGAACTAGCAATGCAAACCTTTTTTCCACTCGTATTTGAATTATCATGTTAGTATGCATAAACTCTTATTACCATTTATTCTATAAGTAGAGAATAACAGTATTTAATACTTACGTCTTGTAAATCATGGTATTTCATGTTTAATATATTACTAATATATTAGAAGTAAGTTTGTGTAAATATGTTATATAACATTTAGTATAAACTCATCTTGTTTAACAAATTTACATGAGAACTATTTCATTTAGATTGTTTATTCTTATAAGTTGTGTCTTAAGTGCCATATGTAAATCTTTCTAAGCTCAATCATTAGTATTATCCAGTCAATAAGTAATAAACATGATTTATAAATCTTGCCAGGAATCAGGACCAGAAAGACCAACATTACTGTGCAAAGCATTCACCTCCCTATATATCAAATGAAGATTACTGTCCATTGCTATATTACAGACTGTGGGTCAAAAACATGTATTCTCAGATATTTATGAAGGTTTTCAGTTGCATAGGCTTCCATTCACAATTAGCATATGTGGGAGACCACTATCCAAAATAATACCAGCTGCACAGAATGATATCCTCAAGAATATTAGTAAGTTTCTCTAACTACTAATTTTCAAATTATTCTTAAAGCTGAATAAAATCAAGGTAATGGTTCTTTATTCCTAAACCACATTCACATATAAAGTCTAACTTAACAGTTTTTTCCTCTGAAAATGTTTGCCTGGAAATAGTGTCCCAAACCAAACTATTAGGCATCACCTAACATGATCAACTCATATTTGATACCCATACTAACAATGCAGTCAAAAAAATCAACAAAAACTAGGCTTTCTTTGTAGAGTCTTTACCTTTCTCATTGTTCACTCTCAATCTGCTTTTCTTATACTTGCTAAAATAAATATTCTATCAGTATGAAAACTTCCAAAGAGACAACAATGATAACATTTCCTACTAATAATCCTATTTCAGTACCTTGCTATCCAGCCATCAATAAGCTGAAATGGTCTGAATTTCTATAATTCCCAAGTTTCTCACAGTTAAAATTTATCCACAGTATATTCTTTCCAGACAAATATCCATTCCTTTCTTTTTTATTGCAATGATACTCTGTCAAGACCTCTCCATTCTGCAGGTGCAAACCTTTGTGTGGCTAAAAATTATTGAACACCTCTGGTGACTCCTTATATTCCACTTACATATCTAACATATGGAAGTCTATCCCCATATAAATTAGGCAGATGTCATCCATTGATATCTTCAAAGTGAAACTAAAGGATTTTCTGCTCAGTCACTGATCATGCTGTTATACCTGTTCCACATGCTGAACTCATTGCCTCAGAATGTATATATCAGTCTTCCATTTAAACACTAGTTCTTCTACTTTGCTTTACCTAAATTCATACACGCAAACTGACTTTCCTATTAACACTAAGAACTCTCTAATACTCCTCACTGCTTATTTTTTTCCTTTCTACAAAGCTGTTTACTACAGGCATGCTTTTATCTGTCCTATATCCCTTTCTCTTTTCATAATCATTTCCTTACTGCTCCAACTTATTATTCTACTATGTTCATATCCTCTCAGTAAATAATATCATGAAACCTGGTATTTATGTATTTTAATTAAGAATGATTTGCATATCAGTTTATCATTGTTTTGTTATACTTTTCAATATTTTTCTTCAGTATTTCATTCTAATTTTCTTTTCTTTTATTGCTTAATTTTAGAAAGTCTGGGCTAGGTTTCTACTAAAAATGAATTGTTTATGGCCCAGTCAGACCATCCTGATAAACAAACACAATTACTAGATAAATAAATGAATAAATAAATATAATGATAAAGAAAAAAAAACTAAACTAATATTATTTATTTTTATTTAACATTTGTTAACCAGGAATGTCCGACTGGGACAGAACCTATTTTAAGGGGAGGCCTGGGAAAAAACACTACAGACGCATGTGTTTGAAATGTGGGTGGAAAGTGAAGCACCCGGAGGAACCCACACAAATGCAGGGAGGACATGCAGACTCTACACAGAAGGCACCACAGCCGAGAAATGAACCAGAGAGCCTCTTGTTGTAAGGTGACAACACTAACCTCTGCACCGGGCTAAAAGAATGCCTTTCCTTGTAGTACCTCATGTATTACTAATACTTTCTGTTTAAGCTGTTGTCTTACATTATATTTCTATTAAATTATATTTCCTTTAGATTGTTTTTGCAAAGTTTTCTATGTGTTGTCTTACAATGTATCTTCGATATAGCTATTAGTAATGTCTGTATGCACAATTTTCATAACTATTTGTAATATTTTGCGTGCAATATTATTTTTTTTGTCTGTAATGCTTTAATTGCAGTTCTTCCTAGATTTGTAATTACCTTTGCTCATGTGGCTGGAGTTGTGTCTGAAAATCATTCAGGGCCTACTTTACTTACCTGGTTAACAAGGATAAAGAAAACCTTAACTACTGAAGTTAATAACTGCATATCAATCTCTGGAAAACCAATGCCCCCATTTTCTAACTTCTAATATTTATTTATTTATTTATTTTACATTTGTCTAACGGGAAAGTCCAACTGGGTCAAGGACCCATTTTCAGCAGAGGTCTGGGGAGAAAAGCTCAAAATGAATATATACAGTTAAAATATAATGCATAAACAAGAGAATAGTAAGTATTAAAGCACGCCCAAAATAAGTCATTAATACTACATAAGTACAGATAGGTAGATACAATAATAGAGCATGTACTAGATAGACAATATTAAATAAAAGTGATGTTGCAGGTTACACCTTTTTTTATTTTATTCTTCTTCATCTTCTACAGGAAAGACTGAGGTGGAGAGTGAGGATTGGGCAGACGGTTTAAAAAATAGAAGGAAGTATATGTTTAGGACAAATATGGAGTAGGATGAAAAAAGTTTAAAGTGCATAAAGAGTCTTAGTTTGATATGGTAATGGTTAGTGGATGAGATTCAAGGTCTAGGGATCACCAGGTATAGAAGGGAAAGGCCCTAGAGAGTGAATGGAGTTTACCTATTAGGGAAAGAACAGGAATAGGGAGAAAGTATTTTTTAGGGTATGCTTGAAGTTGTTGAAACTGTCAATGGTAGTAATATCTGTTGGCAAAGAGTTCCAGAGTTTAGCAGTAACATGAGAGTATAGGCACTGTCCAGCTCTTTTGTTTGGAATGTAGACAGGAGTTGTTTGTTTTCAAAGCGGAGGGTTCTGGTAGGAATGTAGAATTTTAGGACAGGTTTGAGTGCTGGACAACCATCAGGAGAATATAACAGTCTATGTGCAGCAGACAGTTGACCTAGGTTTAGGTGGTGTGTGAGATCAAGCCACTTTAGTTCTTTCAGGGCTAGGAAGTGATATGCACGGCAGGAGTAGCCTGTGACAAATTTGGCAATTTTATGGTAGCAGGATTGGAGCTTGTTTTTAAGAGACAATTGTAAATTGGTATATAAGTGGGCTGCATATAAGAGAGAGGGAAGCAAATAGGTGTTGGCAAGGGTTTTTCTGGTAGAATTATCCAGGAAGATTTTTTTGTCTACAGAGAGTTCCTGTTTGATGTGAGTTGTTTTAATGCTATTGCAGATGTGGTGCTGTAATATGATATTTCATTGCAATTATAGGTTTATTATTGGATCACTAAACAAAAATAATTTGGTTATTTGTGTAAGATAAATCTTGTTGGTAAATATAGAAGTAGTTTGAATTATATGTAGCATTTTAACAAAAACATTTGGTACTTTTCCGTTAAATCCATACCACGTGGTTTCGCGGCCAGATCGGCGTGTCTCACTGTCAGAAAAATATGTATTAATGTATGTGTTTAGTGCTTATTAGAAGCTAAAAGGGTTAACACATTTCATTCTATTTTATGTACAGCTTCATTTTGTATGAAACTACAAGATGCTTTTCAAACTGCAATATGCTTTCTGAGACAGCAAGATGCTCTCTGACCTAGTATTTGCTAGCACAGCAAAATTCATGTTTATGCCTTTTGGAAATATACTGAGAAGCAGGTGATTATCTGCTAGGTCATGAAATTAATGAATAGAACAATACTGTTTTCTATAATGTTATTGAACTTGAACAATCAGCTCTGTTCGTGTTATGAGAACACGCACAGCGGCAGAAAAGATAGATACAGTTAAACAAAGACTGCTTGAAGAAATGAACTATAATCTGTGCTTGCTTTGTGCTCAAATTAGCCATAGTACCTTGAATGGTAACATTGCATAGTGAGAAGTTGTATCTGACCGGTGGTTATCAAGGCCACGTTGTTTTTCTTAGGAAGTTTTTTCGTAAACTTGATATGCCAGCAGAACATCATGGACAAACAGCTGCTATGAAATAATATTGTAAGAACTTGTGATTTGTTACGTCAGCTTGGTAGGCAATGTCTTGTAAGAAATGTATTAGAATGGCTTCACTTCCTGATTTTAGTTAGACAAACTCTGTATTAGCACATTTTTGTCTCCTTAATGCAAGATTAAAGTGCCTTAACCTGAACCTGCCGTGTATTGATCTTTTTGAAGTTGTTTTTTCCTTTGACATTCACCTTATTATTGGATCACTAAACAAAAATAATTTGGTTATTTGTGTAAGATAAATCTTGTTGGTAAATATAGAAGTAGTTTGAATTATATGTAGCATTTTAACAAAAACATTTGGTACTTTTCCGTTAAATCCATACCACGTGGTTTCGCGGCCAGATCGGCGTGTCTCACTGTCAGAAAAATATGTATTAATGTATGTGTTTAGTGCTTATTAGAAGCTAAAAGGGTTAACACATTTCATTCTATTTTATGTACAGCTTCATTTTGTATGAAACTACAAGATGCTTTTTAAACTGCAATATGCTTTCTGAGACAGCAAGATGCTCTCTGACCTAGTATTTGCTAGCACAGCAAAATTCATGTTTATGCCTTTTGGAAATATACTGAGAAGCAGGTGATTATCTGCTAGGTCATGAAATTAATGAATAGAACAATACTGTTTTCTATAATGTTATTGAACTTGAACAATCAGCTCTGTTCGTGTTATGAGAACACGCACAGCGGCAGAAAAGATAGATACAGTTAAACAAAGACTGCTTGAAGAAATGAACTATAATCTGTGCTTGCTTTGTGCTCAAATTAGCCATAGTACCTTGAATGGTAACATTGCATAGTGAGAAGTTGTATCTGACCGGTGGTTATCAAGGCCACGTTGTTTTTCTTAGGAAGTTTTTTCGTAAACTTGATATGCCAGCAGAACATCATGGACAAACAGCTGCTATGAAATAATATTGTAAGAACTTGTGATTTGTTACGTCAGCTTGGTAGGCAATGTCTTGTAAGAAATGTATAAGAATGGCTTCACTTCCTGATTTTAGTTAGACAAACTCTGTATTAGCACATTTTTGTCTCCTTGCTGCAAGATTAAAGTGCTTTAACCTGAACCTGCAGTGTATTGATCTTTTTGAAGTTGTTTTTTCCTTTGACAGATTTGTCCTTCGGACCGGAAACTCTCACTTCGCCTCAGGTCAGATGGGCCAGGTGGCATGAAACCGTACGGGGAAGAAACCACATTGGTTCTTTTGTGCTGAAAGACCTCCGACTAAATTGTCGTTCAAAAGAGGCCAGCCACTGTTCTGATCTGCGACTGGAGGACGAGTTAAACAGTATTCATGTGAACCAGAGACAGTCAATCACGGAGGATCAGGTAAGGTGAGATTTACCTTTTTTCTGTTTTAGATCAGGGACTTGATTTGTGTCATCTGTCAGGAGATTTGTTTTGTACAAGTCAGGGACAGGAAAATTGCAGTCTTGTCATAGATCAGGGAAACAGAATAGGTAAGGCAGTTATTCTAGATAAACTGCAAAAAAGAGAAAATCGTGGTACCACATAAAATAAGAAGGGTTACATAACAGCTCAAAGGTTAAAATAAAATGGGAAATAAGTGCACAAAAAGATCCCAAGGTCCGCCATTAACTGAAGATGCAAAATATATGCAATTACAACGTGCCGACAATGTTAGGTACTATACAAAATGGGTTAATAAATATGAATTCGATGGCAAATTAGAAAAATCCTCACTTATTAAACTTGTCAAACAGCTTAAAACTGATGCAAAAGGTCAGGTAAAAAAGCAACATCAATTAGGCATTCCTCAGGCACACAGGTGGATTGAGGAAGCAAGCTGTAGGGAACAAAAGAGTAATAATTCAAAAGCAATGTTTCTAGATAAAGAGGATAATAACTTGATAATAGCATCAGCCCCTCCACGGCCTCCGCTTCCCTTACCAGAATATGAAGTGGGTGGACAAGTTGGTCCACCTCTGCTATATCCGGCTGTCCCCATGAAGCCAAATCCGTTTGTCAGAGATCCCATCGAGACTAGGTCTCAAACACGTAACTTAAGGGGGGATATTGAATATCAAATAAATAAAAATTCACGAGCTATGAGTGAAAAAGAGATATGTCCGCTCATAGAAGTACCAAATCCTCAGGCAGGACAGGAAGGGAAGGACCCAACTCTCCTGGTATATAGACCGTGGACACTGGAAGATATCCGGAAAGCCACAGAGGGAATTCCCCATCCAAAAGTTAATTTTAGAAAATTCTTAGAAGACTTACAGGGCATGAGGTTAAGTTATCATTTAAATGGAGAAGAAGTAGAAAAAGTAGTCAGACAAATAATAGGTCCAGATTGGCACATGATCAGTGGCAACTGGAATCCCCATGACGCAGAACACAAGCCACTCCCACATAGCAACGCAGAGCTGGATAACAGAGTGAAAGGTCTGACAGACCGAATCTCTGAGAAATGGAAGCCTAGGGCAGACTGGACTTGCATTAATCAATGCATCCAACAGGAAGGTGAAACTGTTGATAGATATTATGCTAGATTATTAGAGTGTTTTAATAACCATTGTGGAATGCAGGTACCTGAAGACCAAACACATAACTCCCCATATGAGCAGCAGCTGAAGAATGCATTTTTGAAAGGCAGTATTGCACCCATCAGCAGCTTTATTACAAAGCACATGGTAGATTACCATACAAGTAGATTACAGTCATTACTTGAATATGCAAGACATGCCGAAAGGCATTTTAATAACAAAAAGAAAAAGAAAACCCAAGTATTTGCTGTAGAAGACGGAGCAGAAGTATTTGTAGTACAGTCAGGGAAAAAGGGCAAGAAAAATGCCCAGGGAAACAAACAATCTGATAAGCGATCAGAGGAGTTTGAAGAAAGAAAGAAAAGGGGTGAATGTTTTAAGTGCGGAAAAAAGGGACATTTAGCAAGGGATTGCAAGCAAAACAAGAAGGTAGCCATGGAAGATAAGGAGGGTGAGGACTGACTATATGATAGTCAAGAATCACTAGAAAGGAATAACCAAGAAAAGATAATTGCAAATGTGATAGAAGGAGTAGAGGATGTGAAAGAAGAAATAGAGGAAGTGCAGGAAATCACAGATGGTGAAGAAAGTGAAATTTTAGACTTAGCATTATTGAGCCTAGAGCTCTACTTAGCAGACACGAAACTGAAGTTACACTTCTGGTAGAGGGGAGGGAAGTTAAATTTCTGTGTGACTCAGGGGCATCACGAACCCTGATACATCCTTCCAAACTACCAGAAAATTCAGAATCGTTTGATTACATATTAGTGAAAGCAGCTAATGGACAGCTGTATCGGGAGCCACTCTCCCATAACATAGCAATAACTGACCCTGTTTCAGGGATGACCCAGAAAAGCAAAATTGTTGTTTCTGCAAAATGCCCAGTAAACCTTTTGGGCAGAGACCTTATGCAGATATTTGGCATAGCAGTAGTTCCGACTATGCAGGGTATAGAAGCACAGCGACAAATGGATACTTTTGTAGTGTGACCGGAGGGTGAAACATTTTATTGGTACAGCCAGGACTTGGTCACAACTGGTCCAGGGGCAGTAACTGAAGAACTGATGAACGTAGCCATCAGTAAGTCCCCCTCCCTTGACACTGATAAACAGCATTTGTTGCACTGTACTCTGTATTACTGTAGCACAGCAGGACCTGATAAGGAATATGAGCAAGAACTGTTTAGAAACCATGCCAACAGATTAGTATTATGTAATCTGTACTGGGACACAGAAGGAAACAGTGTAGTTAGCTGTTCATTGCCCCAGGAATTCTTTGCACTTTATAAATCTAATCGATACCACATGTTAGTTTAACTAAAGACAAGAATGTAAATTGGGCAGACTTAGGAGAAAAAGTCACAAAGTGGGAAAAACAGACAGAATTAGAACTGTCAGAACAGGGAGTACAAAAGCAGAAGTTAAATTGGATAACGCAGACACACCCAGCTGTACACTTGCAGTTAAGCGTGGACAGCTGAGTAGCACTCTTACTAGAAGAGGAAGAAAACGCCTTATGAGGCATACCAGAAACTCTCTGGTCAAAAGGAAAATCAGATGTAGGACTTATTCGTACAGCAGAACCAGTTACTATCATGCCAAAATCAGCATTCAGACCACAGAAGAGACAATATCCCTTAAGAAAAGATGCAGAAGTAGGAATCAAATCTATAATATCAGCTTTACTTAAGGAAGGAGTACTGATAGAATCTCCCGATTCACCATGTAACACACCCTTATTTCCTGTCAGGAAAGCAAAGAATGGAGTATGGTCCAAGATTTACAAGCTGTAAAGGATGCAGTAATACCTAGAGCACCTATGGTGCCAGATCCACACACCCTGCTGAATGATTTAAAGCCTCAACAGAAGTATTTTTCTGTGGTAGATATTAGCAATGCATTCTTTTCAATACCAATACACCCTGACAGTCAACATTGGTTTGCATTTACATTTCAGGGGAAAAGGTACACATATATGAGACTACCACAGGGATACTGTGAAAGCCCAACAATATTGGCACAGGAAATGGCAAGTAACTTGGTGGGATTTATCCCACCGAGAGGCAGCCAGATTTTACTTTATGTAGATGACATCCTGCTGGCAGCCCCCACCCAGCAAGAATGCAGAGAAGATACCATAGCATTACTACAATTTCTAGCCACTCAAGGACATAAAGTAAACAAAAACAAATTGCAGCTTTGGAAAAAGCAGGTTAAATACCTGGGATATGCGATATCCAAAGAAGGCAGAATATTAGATGAAGAGAGAAAAATAGCAATTTTACAAGCACCCAAACTGACTACCAAGAAGGAAATGATGTCCTTCCTGGGTACAACTAATTTCTGTCGGAGTTGGATTCTGAACTATGCTTTGGAATCTGCTCCACTGACTGACTTGATATACAAGAAGCCTATGGCAGCACAAGATTTATTACAATGGACACCAGAAGCAGAATCAGCTTTCTGTAAATTAAAGCAATTGATAGCGTCCTCATTAGTTTTAGGATTACCAAACTATCATAAACGTTTTTTCCAAACCGTAGATTGTAAGCAAGGTTATATGACATCAGTGTTAACACAGCAACATGGGGACAAGCAACGCCCCATAGCTTACTATTCATCACAGCTGGACCCAGTGGCGTGATCCCTGCCCCACTGTGTACAAGCAGTAGTCGCAGCTGCAATGGCAGTACAGGCTTCGGCCTCAGTAGTGTTGTTCCACCCTCTCACATTGAGAGTGCCTCATGCAGTCACGATTATTTTACTGCAAGAAAAAGTAGCATATCTTTCTCCTGCTAGACATCTTTCCTGTATGACTATACTGTTGAGCCAACCTCATATGACAATTGAACGGTGTACAACTTTGAATCCGTCTACCTTGCTCCCAACCCTGCAGATGGCACACCACACAGCTGCCTGCAGGAGATTGAGCAAAAGACACTACCTAGAAAAGATCTTATGGATGTTCCCTTGGATGATGCCGAGGTGACATATTACATGGACGGCTCATGCAAAAGGGGTCCCACAGGACAGAATCTAGTAGGATATGCAGTAGTTTCTGATACTGAGATTTTAGAAGCAAAATCTTTACCACACAATTTATCTGCACAAGCTGCAGAATTGATTGCCTTGACATGGGCATGTACCTTAGCAAAGGGTAAATGTGTAAATATTTTTACTGATAGCCAGTACGCTTTTTCTACTGTACATGTTTTTGTGCAATAGTGGAAGAATAGAGGAATGATAACATCTACTGGCAAACTGATTAATCATGCGCAGTTTATTTTAGATTTGTTAGAATCTATTCAGTTACCTCAGAAAGTAGCTATTTGTAAATGTGTAGCTCATACCAAGCAACAGGATAGGATTTCAAAAGGTAATGAGAGAGCTGATACAGCTGCAAAGCAGGCAGCTTCAGCTTCAGAAGTATTTCTTTTGAGTGAGGAATTACAACCTTCTGAGATTTATATTTAGAAATGCTGAAAACAATGCAGACGCTTACTACGAAAGTAGAAAAACAGAAATGGATAAAACGAGGAGCAATTCTTGAGAAAGGGCTGCATATCTCCAAAGAAGGAAAACCGATATTGCCATCTAACTTGTTTAGATATGCAGCTTTGTTGAGCCATGGGCTGTGCCAGGTCTCAACAGGGGGGATGGTACAGTTAGTGAATCGAGTGTTTACAACATAGGGGTTTATAAACTACACTAAAAATTTTTGTGCGGCATGTCATGTTTGTAATAAACATCATGTACAAGGGGCATTGAAGCCTAAGCAAGGGAGTTTCCCTACACCACCATACCCATTCCATATTATTTGTATGGATTTCATAGAACTAAACAAATGCGAAAATAAGAAGTATTGTCTTGTCATTATAGATATGTTTTCCAAATGGGTGGAAGCTTATCCAACTAAAAATCCAGATGCAGCTACTGTTGCGAAAATTCTTGTTAAAGAAATTATTCCTAGATTTGGCATACCAAAAAAGATCTATAGTGACAATGGCACACACTTTGTAAATCAAACTATACAACAGTTGAGTCGATATTTCGGAATTTCCTTGAAAAACCATTGTGCATACCACCCACAATCTGCAGGATTAGTAGAGAGGCATAATGGAATTTTGAAAAGTAAGCTTAGGAAATTAATGAGTGAAATACAAAAGAACTGGGTGCACTCCCTGCCTCTGGCACTGTTGAGCATGAGAACTCTTCCAAATGCAAAAGGGTTACCTCCTTTTGAAATACTGTTTGGGAGGACATATTATATACCTCAGTGGAAACCTCTCATGCCTGCAGACCAGGAAGCTGACAGTTCACTTGCAGAATACATGAGACGACTTTTAAGTAATAAACAACTTTTGCAGTTAAATTCTGTTTCAGATAAAGAACAAACCAGACCATCGGAAGCAGCAGTAGTCCCAGGCACATGGGTCTGGGTGAAAGTCATCAAGAGAAAAAATTGGGCATCATCGAAGTGGGAGGGGCCATACCAAGTGCTATTGTCAACACCCACTGCAGTCAAGATTGCAGAGCGAGCGTCCTGGATTCATTTGACACACTGTAAACTGGTTAAGAACTTTGAACTGGACAAAACCCTTGTTACTGTTACACAACAAGAACAAAATGACCAGATATAGAGAAAACAGGAATGTAGAACAACCCCAGAAGTATTACATGATCATCCTGTTAACCATACTGATAACAATGATCTTTTTGGTGTGGCCTTTCCTTTTTCCAGCCACACGAGCTGAACTAAAAAAACGTGATGCATTGCTCATAGACTGGCATCTGAACTTTAACACTTACCAAGCAATTAAATATGTGTATGCTGAAACTTTTAATGTGTCGAATTGCTGGATTTGCACAGCTATACCAACAGCATACGGGGGATTATTAATGACTGCTGTCCCCCTAGGGGTCAATGAGACCTGGGAAAATTTGATTTTTAATACTACAACTGTAAAATCACAAGACGAAATAGCATTGTACCTGCCTATTACACAAAAGGGAATTGTGTTTTTACAAAAATGATACTGTTCAGGTAGGTTGGAGTAACTGTAATGTGACTGTTCCTTACAAATGTTATACCAAAGCTAATAATGCAGGTTATATTTGTGATACAAACTATGACTCATATTTTGAATCAAATCACAAAACAGTTGATGAAATACAACATAATCCTGTTCTTTTTAAACAACTATCTATCATTGATAAGAAAATGTTTCATGCAGGGCAAGTGTATATTAATACTAAAGTAGAGAATTGTTATTTTGTTTGTGGGAAAAAAAGCATACAAATGGTTACCTGAGAATTGGTCCGGCAGTTGTTTTTTGGGTTACCTGATTCCGGCCATACGACACACTGCAGTTTTGCCTCAGGGAAGTATTTGAAATGTCAGAGAGGTCACCAAGAAAACTGGAAATCCAATCAAGAGACCTGAAAATCCAATGGGATGAATCGAAGCAGGCTGGAGAAACCATAATTCCATGAAAGACAAAAATAAACTGACACACATGGACTTGAGTGACACTATCATATCATGGGCAGGCATAGCTCCTGCATATGGTGCAGTAAAATCGATTTGGGAGCTGAGAAAACTGTCCAAACTTCTCAAAGTAATGAGTAATGCAACTTTTTCTGCTCTCGAATTTGTAACTGATGAACTGAACGCTATGAGAACTGTGGTGCTTCAAAACCGCATGGCTCTCGACTTCACCCTAGCGGCGAAAGGTGGTACGTGCGCTTTAATAAAAGAGGAGTGCTGTTCGTATATTCCTGACAACCAGCATGAGATAAACGACCATCTTGAGGTGATTCAGCAAGTGTCGGCCATGACCAAACCAGGCCCAAACCCACTGACGGATTTTTTCCAGAATTTGTTTGGGGGGTGGGGTAGCATCCTAATGAACATCCTGATTGCCATTTGTGTGGGATAACTCCTATTAGGAGTGTGTGTTTGTTGTGGTATTCCCTGCATGAAAAGATTAATCAAAGATTTTATAGACATGTCAGTTTTTGAGACTTTGTATCAAAGTACTGAAATTGAAGAATTGCTGAAAAGTGAAACACTTTCATAAGTTTAAACTGAATGACTCTCTTAACTGCAAATCTTGAACAGAAGAGGTTAGGAGAAGAAGCAAACTGTTTATGATTTTGAAAATAGAATAAAAGTATTAACAAGGGGGAAATGTCAGAAAATATGTATTAATGTATGTGTTTAGTGCTTATTAGAAGCTAAAAGGGTTAACACATTTCATTCTATTTTATGTACAGCTTAGTTTTGTATGAAACTACAAGATGCTTTTCAAACTGCAATATGCTTTCTGAGACTGCAAGATGCTCTCTGACCTAGTATTTGCTAGCACAGCAAAATTCATGTTTATGCCTTTTGGAAATATACTGAGAAGCAGGTGATTATCTGTTAGGTCAAGAAATTAATGAATAGAATAATACTGTTTTCTATAATGTTATTGAACTTAAACAATCAGCTCTGTTCATGTTATGAGAACACGCACAGCTGCAGAAAAGATAGATACAGTTAAACAAAGACTGCTTGAAGTAATGAACTATACTCTATGCTTGCTTTGTGCTCGAATTAGCCATAGTACCTTGAATGGTAACATTGCATAGTGAGAAGTTGTATCTGACCGGTGGTCATCAAGGCCATGTTGTTTTTCTTAGGAAGTTTTTTCGTAAACTTGATATGCCAGCAGAAAATCATGGACAAACAGCTGCTATGAAATAATATTGTAAGAACTTGTGATTTGTTACGTCAGCTTGGTAGGCAATGTCTTGTAAGAAATGTATTAGAATGGCTTCACTTCCTGATTTTAGTAAGACAAACTCTGTATTAGCACATTTTTGTCTCCTTAATGCAAGATTAAAGTGCCTTAACCTGAACCTGCCGTGTATTGATCTTTTTGAAGTTGTTTTTTCCTTTGACATTCACCTTATTGCTCAGCGAGCTGTGCAGATCCTTTTTATGAAGTGTTTACAAATGCACTGGCTACCATCATGTGTGAATTAGTACGGTGTGCCTAGGTCATTCAGTGTTGACGTATGCATGCTGTGTTGTTTCTCTTGACTTTATCATTTACAGTTTGTGTATATTATTTACCGTCTGTCCTCCTTGCAAGGGGTGATGAAATGTCAAGATGGTTCCTCTAAGGTTTTTTTTTTTTTTTTCCATCAGGAAAAAAATAGCCACTGCAGTTACACTTATGCGACGACACTTCTGTAATTCACGCACTCCATATCCTACTACTGCATTAAAGACCTCTGCCAAAGGCATTTCTGCTCTTCTTAACTGTTCGCATACCTTTTAAAGCATGTTATCATGAGTGCATGTTCGTGTTTGTATTTTACATTGGAGTTTTACAGATATATCGGGATATAGCAATGAATATATTTCTTTTAGCAGCATACAACATTCTTCCATCAGTAGTCTGCATATTCAGAAGACAGGAGTATGTACAATTAAGGCAGGTAGAGTTGTGTTGCAAACACCATAGAAAAGTGAGTGATGCTTTTTAAATGTAGGTCACTTGACAAGTAGGTGAATAGCTGCAAAACCAAAAAAAGACACTCCTATCAGGTCAGACAAAGTATACCTAAATATAATACTGGTGGGCATGTACTCTGTTCAATATGCACATCTGTGTAAAATAAAGGCGAGACACACAGATATGGCAGTGAAACCGTGTGTTAGGGGTTTAACAGAAAAGTACCAAACTTTTTTTACTAAATAAAGTTTATCTTTAAGTGAAGATATTTTGACAAATTAGATTTACTCTGGAATTCTTTAGCAGCTCACCACTCATGCTAATTTCTTAGTGTGAGTTGCTCAATTATCAAGATTATAAAAATGATGTGATTAAGGGACAGGTACAGCCACAATAAGGAAGACCTTATTATAAGTTTATTACCCCTTATCTGAATTAAACATTAGTGCTTTAAGACCTCATCATGCTAGTGTTTCCTTAGTGGGCCATGCATTGCATAAGGCACCTCCCAACACACCTATACACCCCCACACCCCCCCACACACACACACATTTGTGTATACTGATTTATGTCCCTACATTCATGCACACATGCACATGTCCACACACAAATACACACACTAACACACCCTCACCTCCATGTCTTTGCTCAAATTACCTGCACATAAAGTATACTCGTAGAAATGAATGGCTGGCTACCATGCTTTTGCTGTGGTCACTTTTCCTCCTTGAATAAAATTTTACTTGGCTGAGAGATATTCTGAATCATTCATCTGAGCAAATTGGAAGTCATTAAATTTCCAGAGGAGAGTACATACTGTAGCTTATGAACATTAGCCAAAACCCTGGACTGCTGCATTAGCATTTGGCGTCATCCATGAGACTGATCTTTGTGCTGTGGCCTCTACCACTTGGAAACTTCAGTCATAGAGCATTTTCTGAATCAGAAAGATTTAGTGTGATGCAAAAACCTTCTCATCTAAAGACTCCATGTTGCACAAAGCTTATCTGAATCCCAGGGATGATGCATTTAAAGTTATTGAAGATATCAGAATTTAACTTAAAATCATAGCTAAAGAAAAATAAATATTGATGTCAAACATTCTTTAATTCTTTATAATTGCAGTTGTATTAAATTTCTTTGTAATAGTGTCATTTTTTTATTTTTTAATCCGCGGTGGTGCAGCAGTAGCGTTGTCGCCTCACAGCAAGAGGTTGTCCCTTTCGATTCTCAGCTGGTGCACCTTCTGTGTGGAGTCTGCATGTCCTCCCCATGGTTAAGTAGCATTCAAAAGACATGCGTGAATGGGCGTGCCTTTGTTGAAGGTTGGGCGTCGAGCTGGCATGTCGGCACCATAAAAATCTGCTTCCAATCATTGGCGGACTGGAGTTCTGCTGTGGCGACCCCTAACTGGGAAAAGCCAAAAGAAAGACAACAACATTTAGTTAGTTATTTTTGTTTAAGAGGTGAGTTTTGGTTTTAGGATAATTAAATTTAAAATGACACAAACAAAAAGTATGTAATATTATCAACTAGATTAATGTACTCAGCATTGAGTATCATTGCAAAAAGGGTGCCATCAGTAAAACATATGTTTTGGGGTTCAAAAGCATTATCAATTGACTATGTCTCTATTTTTATTTCTAATTGCATTTGCAAATGACTGTATAGCTACTGCACATAAGTAGTTAAGTGAAATCAATGTTTTGCATCTTGTGTAATTTGCATTATAAAATATATACTTACATTATTAATCTATAATAACTATTTAATTATTTTATTACACTCTTGAGAAAAAAATATATTCAACTAAAACTTTAGAGGAATAAACCCAAGCAGTTGAAATGAATGTTTTCTCCATGCATAGACTTATATTGCTAGGAGTTTTGTTTATTATCAGTCTAATCCAAAATTATTATTGTGATAGTCAAGCACTACAGTCTCATGATTTAAACCACTTATCACACTTATCAATTAATATATGTGGACTGATAAGCCCACTTGATGTCACCAATTAATAAATTAGTGTCAGTGATAAAGTCTATCTGCTGAATTATATGAAATGAGTGACTAGTCTTAAGAAAACATGTCAAGTACTATGGTATATGCCTAACACCTGCCACTTTTAAATAAGCCTTACACCGAACAGCTGCATAGCAGAGTTATAATTACTGGCTGCTCAGTTCATCCACCTTACTCCCAACCCACTGAAAACCATTGCATTCTTGCTAACAGTGTCTAAGTGTTGATGAAAACTATTTTGCATGCAGACATAATGTTTTCCAGGATAGTTAAATTACATTATTATAATCTCAAGACCCTCTTCCAATCTTTGTGGTAATACTGTCACCAGTTGGACCAGTTTAGCGTAAGTACGACTTACTCTTAAAATAAGTCAACTGCAATATTGTTGTATGGTAGTTATGGCTAAGACTGTCACCTTATGAAATACAAATACTAGCAGTTAATGATTCTTGCATAGTAATAAATAAACTCATAACTTCAAGCCTTGGTAATCGAATAAAAATATGTTTTGCTTAACTGAAACTATGTCACAGAATTTGAAAACAATAAAGTAATAGATAAATGAAAAGTATATACTTTCTCATAGAACAATAAAATAACAAGCTTTAAATAATTAGATAGTAATAGAAAAACACAAACTATAGATAAATAATTGTACTGTTACCTCAATGTTGCAATTATTGTTTAACTACCAAATATTTTCTTATAATCATTCAGCAATTGCAAATGTCTTACAGGCACAATGCACAGGTCTGAGCTCACAGAATACAGAAAAGCAGACTAAAATCTCTTCCATCTACTTTCCATTCAAAGCTCATTTATTGCATCTAGGCCTGAAGGCACAGTCATCCTTGTTCCTCATTTCCTGCAGTTCAAAAGTTATCAGATATAAACAGATTTTTAACACCAAACTGCTGGGAACACACAAGATTCCTTTCCAAACAAGAAAATGCAGGTTTTAACAGGTAGTAATATGGAAGTGTCTAAAAAGAGATCCCTTCTAGTATACATAGCTGCACCATTACTAAAAGGGTATTTTATACATTTCACATATCTTTTATCTTTACAGTCTCTTTTTTGAAGAGAAGAATTACATGTTTCCTTCATCTCTTAGGTTCATAGATGAATACTAGGCTAACTGTCCTGAAAGGCCAGTTTAATCCTAGCCAATAATCTGTGGTCAGAATCAAATCTTGTATTTTGTATTTATAAGGTGAAGACCTTAACCACTATGCCAAACCCACCCATTGTTTCTACATCTCAAGACCACAAGTAAGTTTTTCTTGAAACACTCCCAAGAACAAACAGCTTAGCTTTATAAGTGCATTCCTGTAGTCATAACACCATTTTTTCTGCCTGTGAAAGCCTTTTGAATTTCTAATATTATGGTGTAATCCTCTGGAAGTTTCTAGCACAGTTAATGTAACAGTTCTTTCTGCCCTTTTGATTAAGAACAGGGTCCCTGTTTCCACATGGTGCCCACATTTCTCCCAACTCTTGTAGTTCTTCTTGGACTTCCTGACCCTGAAGAGAGGACAACTGCTGTTACAGCATTGCCTTAGTAAATGAAGTGTAAGACTGAGCAATATGAAGGTCTACCACAGGATCCCGTCTGATTTATCCTGTAATCCACCACAGGATCCCATCTGATGCATCCTGTAATCACCAGAAGATCCCCTCTGATTTATCCTGTATTGCACCATAGGATCCCCTCTGATTTGTCCTGTAATCCACCACAGGATCCCCTCTGATTTATCCTGTAATCCACCACAAATACTAAGTACCAATGTCATTTTATCATGGTAGGGCATTGTCATATTAACGTGGTACAGTTTGTCTTTCTGCCTCCTACCTTGCAGTTGGTCCACATATTTATTATCTTCTTAAAAACAAAATTCAAACATTCTTTGAACAGTTGAGGCTCTATGACATATCTGCAGCACACAATAAACAAATCATCAAAATCTTCTAGACAGATACAATATTTTTGTATCTCATGCAAGATTGCAATATAACTTTTTATCATTGTCTTGGATAAGAACATCTTTGTTTATCAACAGAATTATTAAAGGTAAAAATGAGATTCTAAGGGCAGGCACAAGAATGGAATACAGCTTTACTAATATTTTCATGGTTTACTGGGATAACAGTTTTACTCATTTTAAAAGTGTTGTATGAACATTGTAATTTATGTTTTTGGTTGGAAACTGTTAAATATTTAAAATTTATTGATGGCATATTATGTGAACAGGTGAAGTCATGTTGCTCAGTTATTAAAATGACTATATTAGTCAGTTTACTGATTACCTGACGTTCACTTTCTCTACTCATATGAAAAGATTATTTATTAAAAATTTAGTAATGTGCAAATATCTGTCACATGCCATTTGCATATTCAGATTCATAGGAAAAGCACTAGCAGCAGTGGTTATGTACAATATCAAAGAATACACCCTTTTATATCTTGAAACAAAACAAAAAGGTCACCTTTTTGGAGTCTTTTCTGTTATATGCTCTCCAAACCCATTAATATTAAGACAAAGGTGCAAACTTGTCAATATTTTTTATCTTTAAAGGAATTTATTAATGGGAAAACTGATGATATTTTAGTAAGAAATATCTTTTGCCTTTAAATAGATTTTTTATATGGAAATTACACAAGTAACATAAAAACTTCAAATGAGGGGATCAAGGAAGAGGCAGCATGCTAAGTTCAAAATATAAAAGGTATATATTTAACCATTTACAAACAAAACAAAACTAAACAAAACAAAAATAATAACCATGATTAAGCATTTTCATCTGTCTTGGGAGACTTCAACAGATCGACAAGTATACAGTTTCCCCCTCCCTTTATATCTTTACTGAATTCATTAGTGGGAACTTAAAAACAAAATTAGCCATTAAAATTTTAAAGGAACACACACACACTATTTAAACTCTATGCTTCCCTAGAATTACAAAAGAGGTTCAAACATGACTCGTGACTCATAAAGTGTCAAAAATCCTTTAAAAAACATTGCATTTTTTTTAAACATAGTAATAAAAATGAAAATGTGAAAATGGAAACAAATATAAATAAAAATAAAATAGCTCACAAGTTCAATTTTGTTAAAATTATTTAAGAAGAAAAGGTCCAGGGCTATGCATAATCTTAAAATTCCAAGAGCATTGTTAGAAAAACATGAACACGTGAAAATACTTCTGTTAAAATAATTTAAAACCAAGTTCATATTTTCAGGGGTGTAAGCTTCAGTGCTGGTTGCAAAGTAGTGTTGTCATTCAAACTGGAAGAGCAAACTACATTTAACCTATGCTGCCAGATTACTTCTTTATACTCAAGAAAATGTTCACACCCCCTGAGGTTTCCTTTAAATAATATTGATAATTCCAAATAAAAATCGGTTGCTATTACTAGAAGTTTGTGAGTGTCTAGTCAAGGTGTTGTTAGCATTCTTTTTTCCTAATGTCAGGGTTATGCTCGTATATCTTTTTCTCAATGCCCTCTCTGTTTTCCCTATATAGAACCCATCACACCCAGAGCATTTAGCCATGCAAATAATATCTGTGGTGCCACAATTTCCATTTTCAAAACTGATTTTAGACTTTACGCCATTATTTAAAATCATGCTTTCCCTTCAAAAATCCAGGGACATTGTTTACAAGCTCCACACTTTTTTGTACCTACTCTGGCCTTTCCATCCTTTGCATACTTATTTCCTTCAAGTAATTTCATAACATTAAACAAAGTTTTATGATTAAAAATGGTTCATTATCTATCATTTCACCTAGTTCATTACTACACTTCAAAAATTTCCAATTATTTTTTATAATGCTCTTAACATTACCTGACAAGTCTTTGTAAGCTACAGCACAAGCTCTATTGAAATGTGTGCTATTGTATCCCAAAGGGTATATGGGTTCATTCTTAACCAAATTCCCTCCTTCTCCTAATAGGAGATTACATTTCTTACCCCATGAGTTTCTTACCTCAACAATAATTTCCTATAACATGGGTTCAGGATATCACCTCTCAATAAACATTCTTCTAAATAAGTTCATTTCTGCTTCCAAATTATTATAATTTGACGTCATCCTGGCAAGTCTAATACAATGAACCCTAACAAGAGTATTCTTAAGTGTGAAGGGATACAAACTGGTAAAATGTAAATAAGAATTATTGAAAGTTGGTTTACTAAAAACATTTTGATTTAAAACCAACCCTAAGTAACTGATAGTTTTCTTATCAAAAGTGAAAGTAAATTTTAAAAATGGCATAGATGTATGCATAAACTCTATAAATTGATTAGCATTTTCTTCTGAGCCAGTCCATGAAATAAGTATATCATCTAGGAACCTAAAATATCACCTGATAAACATATAACATTCAAATGGGAAAATATTGTTTTTCTTCCATGCCAACAAAAGTGCATTTGAATAGATACTTGTTAATGCCTTTTAGCTGTTTAAAAACTTCCCCCTCAGAATAAATAAAATTATTATTTAATACCAAATCTATATAATTCAACTATATTCTAATACAACTTACACTTAAAAATTCACTTTTGATTAAAGTGGCCAGGAAAAATGAAAGTCCCTTTTCCATTGGTATCGAGTTAAATACATCCACTATATTGTCAGTGAGAAAACCTTTGTCAGGATCCCATATCTCTGATGTCAACCTGCTCAAAAAGTCCAAAGAGTCTCTCAGAAAATGGGGTTCATGTCCATAAATGGGTTTTAATGTTCTATCAATATATATGCCTAAAGGGTGGGTCTTGAAACCAGCAGCAGAAACAATTGGTCTGTAAGGGGGTTTTATCTAGTCCTTTTGCAGCTTAGGTATTCCAAATATGGTGGAACATAAGGTTTTGCCACTCTTAAAAAATCATAGACCTCCTTAGTAATTTTATTTTTTAAAAAAACCTCTTCCAGGTACATATTGATTCATATATATGCTCAAATGACCTTATTTTGATAGGCAATAGTATAACACTCAGAGTTGTATAGAATATTCATCATGCTACTGACATAATCAATAGTATCACAAATCACTTCTCCCCCACCCTTGTCTGGTTGCATAATTCCAACTGATTTGCCCTTCTTGAGGGTATGCACCTTTTGCTGATGTGTGTGTGTCTCTCTACTACCTTCCTTGTATGTCTTGAAAGTATATACTTGTATACTATTCTGATAATAATATGTCAATTCTTCACTTTTCTTTCTTTATTTGTTGGAAGGTATTCAGTGGTGGTATGCTTGTGGGGTACTAGCAAGTATGTGGGATGAGTGTATTCATATCAGGCATTTTATATAATGGTGTGTGCCAGAAATGGAATGTGGACATCTCAAATAAGGTAACGTTCAGTATTCTTTGCACAGTTGTAGTTAGTGTTGAAGACAGAAGCAACATAATACCTGTCAAGTAGAGTTGACTAACAGATAGGATAACAATGTATTTAATCGAAGATGAAGGCAAGGGTCCTGGACTGAGCAATTTTTCATCACTAATCATAATTTAAAACTTTTTCTGTAAAGCACTGTACTCATGGACATCCTTGCAAATATACCATCACAAAATGAGATTTAACATACTGGCTATATCATTGCACTTGAGCCTACTAAATCTCTTTCTTTTTTCCTCTGACTCATTTTGTATCCTATATTTTTTATCATCTATAATCTACTGTATGTCCTTATTTAAACATCAGAGTTAGTGTCTACAAGTCAGCCATGCTATCACCCAAAGCCTCACATAGCACTGTATGCAGTCCTTGAGCAAAGAACCTCACACTGACAACTGCCTAAGTATCAGAGTTTCATCTCAGTTCACTCACTTATTCACTCTCTTATAAGTCACATCCAACTCCAAGAGTGACACTGAGGACAGACACTGCTACATTTGCAGTTCTCAAGGCAAAGGGAGAAAATGGAAGTAGGTTGCCAGGTCTTTCTTCTATATCACTTGCATACACATACCCTTAAACATTCAGACAATTTAGAGTCCCTGATCCACCATATGGCATATCTTTGGAAAATGGAAAGAAACTGCATCATTAAATGAGGCAAATATTTTTGACTGCATCATGAGAATGAAAGCATTTGAGAGTTCTTCAGATGGAAACCATTGGAAGACCATCCTCACTGCTAGGTATAAGATAGAGCATTAACACAGGGACAGTCACTCAGAAAATAGTCTAGGCCTTGACCTCTTTAAGGTAATATTAGAGTCCAACTAAACCCTCCAACCCTGCAGATCATGAGCGTTTCCTAAAGTTATTAAAGCTTAAGCAATAACTGGTCATTGGCCTCAGTCAGAGATACTGAGCTGAGAGGAAGTGTATCATAGATCCCATCCTAGCAGTGCATTCTAAGGTTTTAAAGCAGCCCTTCATAGTAATACTGGTTGGAGTGCATGTATAATAATGATGAATCCGCTGTAATCATCCAGTCACAGATTGGTGTACTCAGAATAGGGTATTTTCTCACTGGGACTGGCTCCCCGTTTCACATGGCTAAGTAGGTCAAAGACAAAAAGAGTCCATTTGATCATCCAATGTTGAGGTTTCCACTTTAGGGATTAGACACTCAGTAGACATTTGATAATACGTGAAGGTTTGAATCATGGGTTCTAAAGAGCATCATTAGGGAAGTCATTTTGAAGACAGCTCCAGAAATGGCACTGGCTTTCCTAACCCTGCCCCATCCTTGATTAATAAGAGATCTACCAGAATTTCCCATTCTGTTGAAGTCCAAGAGTGATCATATATATCGTGCTCACTTCTGCAGAAGCTCACATCCATGTTTAACTGAAGTCATGGTATTACACTGTCCCCTGACTCTTATGAGGGCTCAGAAAATCTTGCAGTCATTTGGAGATCCATTCAGGCTTTTGAAGAACATCTTGGAGTGAATACCAGCCTCTAACAACCAGAGATATTTGGTAAAGTCAGGGTCAGCCTTAAGTCAAGTGGTGCCCTAGACAAATGGGATCTACAGTGCCCTCCCCACACCACCTGGTGCCCCAAACCTGGTCTATTTACACAATCCAGATTACTGGAAAAGTGTCCCTCCTAGAACTGCTCCCTAGGCAGCCATCTAGTTGGCCTATGAATAAGGTTGGCTATGGGTAAGGTTTCAGTCAAAAGATGCCTGAACAGACTTAAGTCATCCCATCCTTGCAGCCATTCATTAAGTGTCCCATAAAGGCGGATTGGAAGAATGCCAGCTTTAACTTATTGGGCCTTATAAAAGTTAATGCCTTTTGCAAACCTCTGTCTAAAACTGCAGAACAATTTATTCATCATCCTATTACTGACTACTATAGGAGTTTTTTGGTCTAGCATTTGTCTTTGATACCAGGCATTTTATCACTTTCTTTCTTTTTGTTTTGATTTGTTATTTTTTTATTTTTATTTTTTTTATGGAACCTTTAATAAAGTTCTAAAGTACATGTTGTACAATGCGTATATTCTTAATCATCAAACCTCTTGAAGTACAAAACACTATGAGTGACAAGTATATGATTATGGAGACCTGTTTAAGATAGTCCATCCTTTATCACTCCAGGATTTAGAAGGTCAGGAATGGACATTTCAATTTATGTGCACCAGCAGTTTTAACTCATGTTTAAGGTTTAGCAGCAGTTAGGTTGAAATCATTTTTAATAATGTTTAGGAAAGGCTATGTGATCTTGTGATTGCTGAATTATGTAAGAGCCATACTTTATTATCTGTAGAATTGTATTATTGTAAATCTGAACTTATTAATAGTTTAACAACCAGTCCCTCTAATTTATGTGATTTGAACATCTGCCCATGATTTGTTGGAAGACTTTTACTTTTTCCCAGAAACAATGACAATAATGTACTGGAACCATTACTTGAATTAGGCTAAGATTAGAATATTGATTCTGGTAATTGTGCCAATATTATAGACGTTCTGTAGGCTTCAAAGAGATTCCTTCTATCTACTGTAATTGTCCAGCACCGTTTGAGCAATTAGCTTAATGCAGGAAATCTCTGATTTGGAGACATGGTAAAGAGGCACAGATAAACAACTCCTGAGCATCTCATCACCATGTATCTGATCTGAACACTACATTGTCAAACATGTCACTAGTGTTCTCCCAAACTGCCCATGAATTTGGTACCATAGGCACTTCTCAACATACACAAATGTAGGCACTCACACAGACACACATACACACACCCATTATGGCACACTCATGACCCCAGAGGTGAACACACACGTCTGCACATACGTAGTGACACTGCTTTACATAAACACACATACTGACGCTGATTTACATAAACACATGCACAGCTCTGCTGTAATTACCCATTCCTACTCCCATAAGACTGACTGGGTGGATGATGTCATTTACTTTTTCCTTCTAGTGTAAAAATTGAACTCAAAAGAGGGATTCTCTGAATCAGTCTGCCAAATTAATGTAGAACTGCCTCTGCTCACAGGAGAGTGCACATGGCTAAGTAGCATTAGCTTCCTCAGCAACACTGCTGTTCGCAATATGGCTCTGACAAAGTAAAACCACAGTAGGAGAGCAGTTTTTGAATCAGAAAGGCATCCCTTGATGTGGAAACCTTCCAAGGTAAGATTTCCTCATCGTGGAAAGCCTTTCTAATCCTGGCAATAGTCCTCATTAATGTAAGCATCATGATTTGTATTTTGACATTTTTGTGCTCATTGAGTGCACTTGACTACATTATGGAAATTAAAGCTGAATAAATTATGTAGCTAATAACTTAAGTAAGAAGTTTCATCAGGCAAATTATGAGAGTGACAGGACACAGCTGATAAAACTGAACTGGAAAAAAGATATAACACAATTAATGTTATAAAAATCTTGTAAGTGTCTTTGTGGTAAACTGCATAATATACAAAAGTAGGTCACAGAGTTAGTGTTAGTCAGCTAAAGAACAAGCATTCACTACAAATGGTGACACAAAAATAAGGAAGATGGACAGACATAGAGATATTTTCAGGCATTGAACAAAAAATTTCCATCAGTTAGTAGAAAAATATATACAAATCAGTTTATGCAAAGCAGAGATCTGGACTGAGAAACAAAAAAAGCGAGATATGAATACAGCCTAGCTATCCACACCAAAGACAGACAAAAAAATTACTCTATAAGCATATTATATGCCACAATATAGATAATTATATTAATATCACTGTAAAAATGGCACAACAAACTGATAAAAAGTTTATTGTGGATACTTTTTCAAGTTTTTTTTCTTCAAAGAGGCTTCTGTAAGCCACCAGTGGTTTTGTATAAAAAAGAGATGCAATGGAGAAACATTCCACTAGCCTCACTGTCAAAACATAATGCGGGTATAGGCATGGTCTTTTTCTGCAAATCACCTTTGTGCTGCAATTCTTATGCCTGGAAAAGACAGTTCTCTGGTGGACAGGATTCATTTGCTGCTTACCGATTCCTGTCATGTGGCCCCTTAGTTAAAGAGAAAAGAGAAGCATATGTGTCACAGAGGACAATCTTCCTGCATTCTCAACCAATGCCAAGTGCAGTAACTTTTTCTTTGTTCTGTCCTCTGTGAAAATGTCCTAGGGGAAAGTTTTTTTTTTTAATATGATCCCAGGACTCCATTATGATTTCCCATAATTTCCCCTTGTTTCAAAATTCATACATAAAGCCAGACAAAACATGACCAAAGGTATTCTCTTAGCCCCATTTGTGGCTTGACAGCTATGTTTTGCTCTACTTAGTTTTGATCTTACAGAGATGCCTCAGCATTTGACACCCTTTGGAGCCCTCACAACTCATCCTACCAGGAAGATTCACCCAGATTTCCATTCCATGTCATCCTACCAGGAAGGTTCACCCAGATTTCAATTCCCTCTCACCCTACCAGGAAGGTTCACCCAGATTTCCATTCCCTCTCATCCTACCAGTAAGATTGATACAGATTTTTATTCCCTCTAATCCTACCAGGATGTTTCACCCAGGTTTCCATTCCTCGCATCTAACCATATATGGTTTTCACAGCTCCAGTAAAATTGGAAAGTTACTCTTTATGCCCCACCAAGGTATGCCAGCTACTTACTCTGCACACAGACCTAATGTTAGCGATGAACAAGAGTAAGTGGGTAAATTTTTCTATATAGAATACTTTAAATGAGTTTAACATAATACCATCAAATTACTTTAGATCCTTCACATCTCCAGTTCCTGCAGACTATTGTCTCAGATTTGATTGACGTTTATACTATTCATCTATAAAAATTCACCTCACCATCATTTCTAACTTTTTTTTTTTGAGTTGAAAACTCTTTCTTATTAACATCCTTGAAAGCATTTAAGGTCTTTTTGAAACGTACTTCCCTTATTTGACTTATACCTATAACCTTGCCCCTCCATGGTCTTTGTACTTTGTTTTAGAAAAAAATTGAGTCTTCATCCTTTTGCGCCAGCTGCTATTATATAATGAAATATTTACTTGCAAAATGCTCTTTCTATTGGCAAATTAAGTAATTAGAAATGCTTTCAAACTGTAGGCATATGGCATCAGTCCATACCTGATTTTTCATAAGGATGGAGTATCACTGTGAAAAAACATCTACCCTAAGCCTAAGGTAGCAGCAGAGACAATGGTCAATCAAGCTGTCGGCTAACCCTATTCTTTCCTAACTATTCAAACAGAGTACTATATTGTTGTTCAGAGACACCTTAGATTTTGTGTGAATAGGACCAAATTCTTAAGGAAAGATTCACAATTGTCTGCATCTTTTTTCTAACAAGAAATAGACATTTACAGTTTGTAAAAACACTTTATAAAGATGCTGACTGACTGTACTAAATTTCATTATGAAAAGCAGAGGTAACTTTGCCTTCAGTACTTAGAGCTCATTCAGCCAGAGCAGTGGCTAACTCCTCCTCATACTGTACTAGCCAGAGTGCCCTTGCACTTTATTCTTTATGAAGTGGTCATGCTCCTACAAATGGGAATCCGTGTCAGCATTCTTTCCTTGGTTGTAATTACAGTGTTCACCTTACTACCAATCCTCGTGCTTGTTAATATAGGATTGTCAGGAACCTGATCCTTAAACTAGCTAACTCATTAGTAAAAAACCTCTTCCAGATGACTATATTTATTTTCTGTTTTTTTATTAATTAATTGGCACTCTGGTCCAAGGACATTTTGAGCCATGACACACACCAAAGACAGGCAACGTTATTTATGAATACATAATATTTTATAATATATTACTATAAATTTAACAAACAGGTGTAACCTTAAAGGGATAGATGTCACATATTTTGTCTCTGCTGATGCAAATGGTAGCAAACATTTTGGGCTGTAAACACAGTAGCTGCTGCTAAATTATCTGGCCACACAACAAATTCTGTAACTTATAATACATTATATCAGAAAAGTAAATTGACATGCTGGCCATGCAAAGGAAAGTTGAAGAAGATAACTCCCACTCTGAGATGAGTATTAGTAAGATGCAAAACTCATTTTCATACAATATTATAAATATTAAATTAAATATTATAAATATTATAAATCTTGTCTTCACCAGTAAAAGTAACATTTTCACATTTTGGACATGACTCCTTTCAATTAAAAAATAATTTCATTGGAGCCAATAGCATCTCTTGTACTTTGAGGTAATTTGCCAGAAAACTAGAAGGTATCTATTTGAAAGAGGAAACTAATTCTCGGTGATTGGGACTGTAGTGTAAGCAGAGATGGCGCAATGTGTCCGACTTCTTCACGTTACAGGAGATATGACACCACAAATGTACTCAATACATTTAACCTCAAATAAAAGAAAAAGGACATAGTGACAGTTTTGAGAAAGAGAGAGATTTATAGATGACTGTGCACTGAAGAAACATTTGCTTTTTGTAGATATTTATTCTTCTCAGGGAATCAAAATACAGATGAAACTATGAATACTTGTTTGACTAAATCAAAATATCAAGCAAAAGGCTGTGAATTTGGTGAAACAGAATTAGTTTTGGAATTACATATGACCCTAAAGGTTCATATGTTCATAGGTGTATACTAGGCTAACAACCACTACGGCCCTTATAGGCATAGCTGTGGAACCCAAATATGAGCCACAAATCTGACTTGTATAGGCTGTAATTTACTGATGCCTTCTGTCCATTACAGAAACAGGCGCCAAACCAGGGGTGAATTGATTACCTATCCATTGGTCTAAGTTGCCATTAAATAGGGTTAGGGAAGATCTCCGCTTCACATCGATAAGGAGCCTGTTCCAGAGAATGGGAATTCTCTGAGAAACATATCTGTATCTCCAACATGTCCTACTTATGTCGCATGTAAAATTTAACACTTTTTATCTTCAGTTCTGAAGCTACTTGTTTTGCAGATGTACAAAACGTTCATCAAAACAGGGTCCAGGGATGGCCTATATGCCAGGCAAATATCGCCTGTCAGAAGTCTGCATGACACCAAGTAAAAAGACAGGGCTTTGAGGTAATCAGCATAGTACATTGTGTTTATTCCTTGCTTTCTTTTTGTTTGGAACTTTTGTGATTGTTCCAGTTGCTGCATGTGTCTGGTCAGGTACATACCCTAGAGGCATTATACTCCATGATAGGTCTGATGAGGGTCATGTACAGTAGTATGATGACCTCTATGGATCTAGATGCCATGCCCTTGCTTATAAGCTGAAGAACAGGATTTTCTTACTCCCTTGGACACACACTGGTCAAAGGCTAGGTTATTATCTACATGACACCCCAGATCCCTAACTAGTGAATCAACTTTTAAGGGTGTTTTATTGATGACACAATTACCTGAAGTGGTAGACTTCCCAAAAGGTACCATAAAGCATTTCATCTATTATATTTTAAGCCATGGCTTTGCCATCAAGTGTTTGTCGGCATTAGACTTTCCTAAAGGAAAACATAATGTGGGTGTTCTCGTCTTGGGAGGATTCAGTGGCTGCTTCCAGTTTGCAATCATCTGCAAATCTGGTCAGGCAAAGGCCTTTGGCATTGGCTTTGACATCCAAAAACTAGATGTCAAGGAGGAGTGAGCCTAGCACAGAGCCTTTAGGGACTTCACTGGTGATTGGCCTCTTTGTGGAGGTGGCCTCACTGATTCTTACCTTCATGGTCCTATAAGTGAGCCAGTGAGCTATTCAGCATATTTCAAGATGTACTCTCTTTCGCTTTAAACCTTGTCTCAGCAACTGCACAGATGTCTATAGTCTTGAATGTGAGGAGGGCTGGGGTGATTGTAATTTTTCTTTAGGCTCCTGGCTTCCCCTGAGGCTCTGATCAATTGAGTTTGTTATGTCGGTAGGCTTGTCATTCTGGCATTTTCTAAAAACGGCACTGTGGGGGTGGATAAAGTTTTAGCCAGCATTCAAAAGCCAGGAGGGGAGAGGTACATATCATCTTTGACAAGACAATGTGATCTCTTATCCAAGTTCATCGAAGATGTCTGTCGGGTCTGATAGTAAGTCATTACGGAGTGCTTTCAGAAAGTCAGTGTGTCAGTGTACAAGAAACATGTAATACTACAAGCTATATTTCTGCATCTATGCAAATATGGCTTAATAGTACACCACAAGCTGTACAAGTGGAGACATATAGAGGATATGCTGAGTACAGCATACCATCCTGAAACAGCAAATTGAGGAACTGGACAATAAACACCTAGTGATCTTTTTGACCATTGAAGTAATCATTGCCTCATAGAATATTTATTAGTATATAAGACATACATTATATCTGAACTAAAGCTTTATGAAAAGTATAGCCTTAACGGGATACACTCCACATGATCAAAAGGTGCTTCAACAAAGTATTAGTTTAAGGGTGTGCACACACAACAAAGTATTAGTTTAAGGGTGTGCATGCACAACAAAGTATTAGTTTAAGGGGGTGTGCATGCAACAAAGTATTAGTTTAAGGGTGTCTACTCACAACAAAGTATTAGTTTAAGGGTGTACACACACAACAAAGTATTAGTTTAAGGGTGTCCACTCACAACAAAGTATTAGTTTAAGGGTCTGCACACACAACAAAGTATTAGTTTAAGGGTGTGCACACACAACAAAGTATTAGTTTAAGGGTGTACACAGACAACAAAGTATTAGTTTAAGGGTGTGCACACACACCAAAGTATTAGTTTAAGGGTGTGCTTACACAACAATGTATTAGTTTAAGGGGGTGTGCACGCAACAAAGTATTAGTTTAAGGGTGTCTACTCACAACAAAGTATTAGTTTAAGGGTCTGCACACACAACAAAGTATTAGTTTAAGGGTGTGCACACACACCAAAGTATTAGTTTAAGGGTGTGCATACACAACAAAGTATTAGTTTAAGGGGGTGCGCATGCAACAAAGTATTAGTTTAAGGGTGTCTACTCACACCAAAGTATTAGTTTAAGGGTGTGCATACACAACAAAGTATTAGTTTAAGGGTGTACACACACAACAAAGTATTAGTTTAAGGGTGTGCTTACACAACAAAGTATTAGTTTAAGGGTGTGCACACACACCAACGTATTAGTTTAAGGGTGTGCACACACACCAAAGTATTAGTTTAAGGGTGTGCATACACAACAATGTATTAGTTTAAGGGTGTACACACACAACAAAGTATTAGTTTAAGGGTGTGCACAGTTATGCAACCAGCATATTGTACCTATTTTTATTTTTTCCCCTAACAGATTTGTTTGTTTTTCAATTTAATTGTACAGGTTATAGGTTACAGTAAAGGTGGAAAAAGTTTTGAAATGATTTATTGTGGTCTCATTTTTTTATATCACAAAAACCTGGCATTTTAACAGGGGTGTGTAAACTTTTTATCCACAGTGCGTGTGTGTGTGTGTGTGTGTGTGTGTGTGTGTGTGTGTGTGTGTGTGTGTGTGTGTGTGTGTGTGTGTGTGTATGTGTGTGTGTGTGTGTGTGTGTGCGTGTGTACATATAAATATATATATATATATATATATATATATATATATATATATATATATCTATCTATCTATATATATATATATATATATATATCTATCTATCTATATATATATATATATATATATATATATATATATATATATATATATATATATATATATATATATTTACGCCTTCAAGGTATGTTTACGTGGGTTAAGCAAGGATACTTGCATTCTACAACCAAGTAACTATTGAGAATGATGAGTCATTTGTTAACATCAGGTAATACTCAACGTTAAGCAAGTTATGAGGTTAAGTAATCAGCAACAAAGCACAATGCTCTCGCAAGGTGTATAAGCCTAGAGGCTCTGTTATTAAGTATGGTTTATAGATATCTAATAGACATTTAGTACTGCATGCAAAGCCTCAACTGTCAGTTAGAAAGATGCTTCTGTCTTTGGAGTTAGGACACTTCCCTCAGCAGCTTACAAAGAATAAAGGAAATCATGACTGAATTGTTTCTTGGGGCTCACATTTTTTCACAGTAATTGGATCCTGTTATAACGGCAGCATTTAGTAGCATTTTTCTGTCAGAAACTAATCCAATATGCTGTGGGAGGCTGTTGACAGCTCTGAGTTTCAGGCACAGCATGATAACACATACAGTAAGTAGGCCAAATTATTGAACAGTGTACTTTTAAAAATCCCATAGGCTCTGCATGAGGTCATTTAAAGGTAATGAAAATAATTCTTCTGGCACACTAGATGTGGCAAATATTATTATGAAGAATGTTTTGCTGACACTTAATTTGACTTTTCTGTGCCCTAAACCAATAGAATAGTCCTGCTTACAAGCTGAATTTCTTATACGTCTTAGCAAAGCTTGCCATATTGGCTGATCTATCCAGAGTGAAGGAAATGGCATTATTAAGCTTCCATTTGCCCAGTCGGTGTCTCTTTATGCTTTGTAATTCCAAGAAGAGCAATGATTGTTTTGTTTTCCTGAAGCCATGCTGTGGCATGGATATAATGTTTTACTTTGCAGTGAACTGAAGTACATATTTACACTAGCTGTTCTTGGGTCTTCACTAGGAAGAGGAAGCTAGAGATGGTGACATCGGTCAAGATAATTTCGGATTATTACAACATGCTCCTGGAATGATTTCTCTGATAAGGAAGACATTTAAGACATATTTTAGCAGCTTGCCAGTGAAAGATGTTATGTTCTTTAGAAAGTCATTCTTTAAACTGACCTTCTTTCTTTAGTGGTTTGCTTAAGTGATGTCTCCTCTTTGAGATAGTCCGGGTGTTGAACAGGCAGTGAGTTTGCAGATATTTGATAGGGTGCATCCAATGGATTGTAAGCGATGCAATATGGTTTTAATTAAAATCACATAGTGAATTTTCAGACTCTGTTTTGATAGGTACTACATTCTATAGACCTGGGAAGTTGAGAAGAGTGAATGAGAACCTTTCCAAAATGTATGTAGTGATCTTAGTCGCTTGGTTTGCACGGCTAGGCTTGTAAGGGCCCTAGTGGTCATTTGACTAGTAATATCCATATGAACCCGTTTCTGAAGCAAATGTCATAGACAACCTTTATTTTCTGATGAGAAGCTCTTCTTTGTGTGCAAATAAAGGTTTCAAGCATCTCCACGACTGTTTTCTAATATTAATTTTAGATTTTAGATCTCATGTGAGCCAGCAGCCACTGTTAAAGCATTTTCTTGTGGTAACAGGAAAGATGTTGTTCTGAATGCAGAAGACAGAATCAGAAAACAATTTCAGGGACAGATTTAACATAAGTACAGGGGCACGTGCATCTGTTCTATAATGAAAAGTTCCCAGTTAAAAATATGCTTATTTGGAGGAGAAACTGATATCCTTGTAACACAATTACTGATGTTTAACCTTCTTAAAAGACCAAGAGGTCTTTGACATACCAGCTTCCATTTAACAAATTAAAAAAACAGTTAATCAGTAAGCAATTTCTTATAAGCAGACTGGGACCAGTTTAAAAGGGCAGGAGCTGTATAAAATGGAAGTGATGGACATAGCAGTTACTACAGCGTTCAACTTCCCAGTGAATATTAGCAATGATTTAAATCAATTTCTTCTTACCTGTGACTAGTTGGGTAAGTAGCAGAGAGGAGAAGAGTGAATGAATATGCTATGCTACAGTCCTATATTCAGCATTGTGACACTTCCCAGAGTAAATTGTATGACCATACCATACACTTTACGACTTTTTTTTACCACAATTAGAGTCAGAGTGCTAATTTTAGATCTAGCATTTTGCATCTAAATATTTGATACCCGGTTAATCAGCTTTGGCAGACAGTGAGTGCAGGAAAAACACAACCTATGAATGATTCCATAAAATGCAACCATATCTAGTGTTGACCTATACTCAAACCTCTGCTGATCAATTTAGCTATTAAAGCTTTCAGTGTTGCTATGAATTATTTTAACATGTGATGGTGACATCAAGCTGCCCATGATAAAGAGAACAGATGATTTCAGCTCAGCAATAGGTAATGGATTAATTTCCATTTCCCCAGTGGAGTACATTTCTTCAGGTTAGGTTATATCAGCAAACAGCTATCCTAGAAAGGGTGTGACAGCAAATGTATAAACCCAGTAGAAGTACTTAAGATGTTTTAATAAGAGATGCAAAGTAGGCATACCGTAACCATCAATGGATATTAACATACTTAAATAATGTGGCTCATCCATTATATAGGACCCTTTTTATAACAATCATTTTACTAAGGAAGCTGGCAGCAGTAGTGAAACCAATAAGGCAGCAATCAACATGAAAGGGAAAGCAGAGAAGAGAGTCATCACAGTGAATGGTGAGTAGTGAAGTACCCAGATGTAAACTGCAGAGAAGAAGACAAAGGTTATAGCAATAGTTTTTTGTTGGAGGGGGCCATTCTGTGCATCTTAACTGCAAACTATACAACATCAAGTTCTAACAATCTTTCAGCAATCTCTAAAAGTTGCTGTCCTCTCCAGTCATCAACAAACATAGTCAACCAGAATCCCTTACTGTCAATCTGGAATTAGACAAGCATATACTGAAGAAGAAAGCACTGAATATTGAGCCCTGTAATATGCCACTTGTGACAAGTCTTTTTAGAAGAAAGTATGTCGCCAAGCCTTACTATGCGTAGTCTGTGAGCAAATTTGCAACTCAATAGGTTGCACAAGAGTAGATATTTAAGTGGGTAAGCTTACTTATGGTACTAGAGTATGGGTATTTACAGAGGGGGTTATCTCCATGACCACTAGAGATAAGTATTTATTGGTGTTTGATGCCGATCAGAATTTCTGACAAACTTGACCCAGACCATTCAAAAGCCAGAACTCCACTGAGAAGATACAGATTCCTGGGAATACAGTTTGGCATTGTTTTCAGAACCTGTGATTTTGTGTTGCCTTGCACAAATTACTGAGGGTCTGGAAGGAGCTGTAAGCATCAATGATGCAATACTGCAATAACCTACTGCTGGATGAAGATTGAATGCTCTAGATTCAATTGTTCTAAGCTCAACTCACCAATGATCAGAGTTCCTCCATAGGAAATCACTGTCAGTGAGTTGGGTCTTGATTTTGGGATAATTTACCCCTTCTTTGAGTTGGTGCAACTGTGGAGTTGATATATATGTAAATATATATATATATATTTATATACACACATGAGGGTGCAAGGGGGGTTTACCTCCCTATAAAACACTTAAATTATGTTTCATGGCAAGCTGTTTTCAGTGAATGCAGTTTGGGGATTTCAGTCCTCGGTGCATTTGGTTTCGTTCACTCATAGCGGAAACGTGATGTTGGTTTAGAGTGCTAAAAAAACAGATCAGAATGAGAGACTGAAAAAACTTACTAGAACAGGGTGAGTCAAAATAATCTGAAAAGGAGCAAAGACAAATGCCATATATAAGAAACCACTGTCACTGGCACAACAGGTAGCACACTCACCTTTGTTGTAGAAGGATGTGGGTTCTAATCCCACACAAAGTGGATTAATTACTAGCATGCTACAGTCTAATTTGTTGCACCCTTTGAATGTGACATTAATTTGAGGTGCCACCTGCTCTGTCATTACAATTTTGTAGAAACTCATAGCTGTAGTTCAGTCATTTTGCTCCCAGGGTAATGCCACTTAATGGTCACTACCTTACTTTCAAGTTGCCACAAAAAAAAAAATAAATAAAAATGAAAATCCTCCTCTAATTTTAAAGCAAAAAATATGCTTGTTTACTACCTTATTGAAGAAAGTGACATTAAATTAAAACCAGCAACCATTATCATCAGAAAAGCTGAAGGTGCACACTATGCACACACACACACACACACACACACACACACACACACACACACACACACACACACACACACACACACACACACACACCCTCACAAATAGTAAAGCAACGAGGGAGACAAATACCAACGTAAGAAGTAATCGCCAGCTGAAGAAATTCATATATATATATACAATACATATGCAGATCAAATACTAAATATATCAAACAAGCATTATCCAGGGCTTAGGACCTTTATAAAAACTGAACACAATGTGTGCCTAGGGTGAAAGGGTACTATTGAGCACAATGTGTGCCAGGAGTGAATGGGTATAACTGAGCACAATGTGTGCCAGGGGTGGATGGGAACAACTGAGCACAATGTATGCCAGGGGTGGAAGGGTACAACTAAGCACAATGTGTACCAGGGGTGAATGAGTACAACTGAGCACAATGTGTGCCAGAGCTGGATGTGCACAACTGAGCACAATTTGTGCCAGGGGTGGAAGGGTACACCTGAGCACAATGTGCACCAGAGGAGAATGGGGACAACTATGCACAATGTGTGCCAGGGGTGGAAGAGTATAACTGAGCACAATGTGTGCCAGGGGTGGAAGAGTATAACTGAGCACAATGTGTGCCAGGAACTGAGTCAGGGATGAATAGGTACAAAAGAGAAAAATGCATGCCAGGGGTGGATGGGTACAACTGAACATGAGTGCCAAGGGTGAAAGGGTACAACTGAGTACATTATTTGCCAGGGGTGGATGGGGATAACTGAGCACAATATGTACAGGGGAGGAAGGATACAGCTGAGAATAATGTGTGCCAGAGGTGGATGGGTACATCCTTGTGTCACTGTGATCAGATAAACAGTCTCTACTTTGTTTGTTTGTTTCTTTCGGCTTTTCCCGGTTAGGGGTCGCCACAGCAGAACTCCGGTCTGCTAATGATTGGCAGTAGATTTTGACGTGCTGGCTTGGCGGGCCAAATGCACAACCTTCAACAAAGGAACACCCATTCACGCATGTCGCCACACAGAAGACGCTCTAACTGAGAATCGAACGGGCAATGTCTAACTGTGAGGCAACAACGCTACTACAGCACCACCACTGCAGTACAGCTAAACAGTAAACAGTCTCTACTAATAACAGAAAAATCAGCACTGCGATAAACAGTTCAGAATAAATGCACAAAGGAAAATGTGCTTCAGTCAGCACTGTGAAAATAAATGTTAAACCTGATGCTCTTTGATCTCCATGCTAAGAAAGTGGTGTGCTGCTTAGTCAAGAGCGTGTGCATGTGCAGAAGAGAACATGCACCTCCCCAAAGGCAGTGATTGTGAAGCTTGCAATGTGGGTGCTGTGGGGTGATGCAAGTTAGAACACATGGCCCAGCAGCAGTGTGATTCTGTACAAGCATTCTTAATTTCCTCACTGACCCAGGACATGCGGTCAGGTTGAGCCCATAGGAGGATAATGCAGGTCTGGTAGATGCAGTAAAAGATGAGAAGAGCTGTTGGCAGCTGATGGTTAGCTGCAAGAGGAAACAATAATGATTTCTATGAATCTTGTGAGGTATTGTTGGGAAAAAAATCAACCAGAAGAATTAAATAGAAATAAAAAAATATATATGAAATGCTCGGCAAAAAATTATACTTTCTATATGTGATTTCAAGCAGTGCACTAGTCACTTAATGTGCCTGAGCAGACAGGAATAAGTTAAGGAGAGCACATTCTAAATGGCATTTTTCACATATAGGCACTTCAACTCATAAGAATAGTCACCAAAAATAGTTGCTTCTGTTTGTCTTTCAGAACTAACAAGTTGTTTTCTTTCCTTAATAGTCTTTTTTTTTTAACATGAGCCCCCCCCCCCCAGACTGCTTCAGCCATAAAATCTATGCACTTTTGTAACTATACTTCCAGCTGTTACAAAGCTAGAGATACTTATTTCTTTGCAACACAGCATTATATAAAGGCATTTCACAAGTGATAGATAGCTGACAGCATATTCTGTGTCGCCTATCCTTTTTAATTTTCTAGGAACCTGCAGAAATATCTCACTGTTTCCTATATGTTATTTTTACTCTGGCTGCTAAAGAAATATATGGAGGCATGATGCTAGCTTTAGGTGATCAGATGATACTTGTGCCTAAATATAATCCCCCCCAACAGTGAGTTTACTTTATTAATATTCTCATTCATCTACTGGCTATATCTAATTAATGCACTAAGTCTTCTTTTCACCACCTCCACAAGGGTGATACAGTGAAGATGAGTGCTCAAATCTTTCAAATTGTGAAACACTAAAGCATTAAATTAACTAATTTTATGTCCCTTAAAATGATACTCTGCTGTACCTGCTAGTACATCCATTTGCTTCGAAAGTCTCTACCAAACATACAAACATAGTAATAAACTAGGCAGGTGTATGCACTCTACCTAGTCCCCAGTCAAAAGCAGACTAGGGCAGCACCTGAAGTGCCTAAAACATAAGGATTTGTTGCCATTCACAAAGTAGAAAGGAACAGGTAGGAATCAGGAAAACTAGCTGTGGTGCTTCCCTCTCTCTTCATAACAGTTTTTGTTATTTTACTAGCCCCCCTACAAGTGACACCTGGAGCAGCTGTTCTTTTTGTACAGCACCCCCTATATGCTCTGTATAAACATGGCAGACATGCATAGGTCTGATGCATGAAGCAGAACTTATCTCAGACAAACCCAACAAGAGTTGTTCAATCATAACTGAGAAGTGATTTATTTCATTCCTTACCTACCAGTGTTTGAGGACAGGCTCTAAACATAACTATAGTCTACAGTCAGACACTGAAATGCAATTATTCAGACATTTGTTTCTCTGTAATTCCTGTGTTATGTGATCAGTACCATTACATAAAATATCTTGAAGAAATAAAAATGGGAGATGTTACCAGATTCATTCATGATTCTTAAAGTTTTTTTTAGATGAAATTGCAGATACCACTGTTTCTTACAGTGGTCCTCAACTTGTGAATCAAGAATGTTTTACCTTTATAAAACAAAGGGAGTTTTCCAATGGGTAAGTCAGTCGACAGAGAGAGAAAGAGAGTTATTCACCGTAAAAAAAATCACAAGAAAGTGTGCTACTAACTGAAAGCAAGGCTGTTACTTTGCTTTACTCAAAAACATAAACTTGCTCATCAATTGTTTGTGGCTCTCTACATTTCAGTTTCCTGGTTATAGCCTTCTTTGCCATTACTGTTATTATCCACAGCAGTTCTATATCTTTCATATATATATATATATATATATATATATATATATATATATATATATATATATATATCTTGGTTACGTGGGTATCCAAGGCAGAGTTAAATAAAAAGTAGCCCCTTATATTGTGCTGAGTCCAAGTATTACCCCAAGGATGAAAACTGGACTTTTGAGACATTGGATATATAGAGACTAGCCACTTGAGAAGCAAGGAAGTGCACCATGCATGAAACTGCACAAGGATGTATTAAATCCATTTTTGGTTTGTTAATAAACTTGGCTGTATAAAAAGAAAAAAAAGCAGAGGGAAATTTTCTGTTTCAATCTGATGAGTTATTGCCATCCCAACTTCCTATATGTTTGAGTATATATAAACCACCTTTTAGACCAGTATGTATGTGTGTATGTATACCTTTAAGAAGCTTTCCATGAGCTTGGACATGTGTATAAATATTGAGCATGTGAAAGTCATCCTGCCATTTTGTAGAGAGCTGTTGAGATGTAAGCATGCATGTATGTAATGGATTGTGAGTTAATCAGTTTGTTTATATTTTATGTTGCTGCTGTCCATCCTGATGTGTTTCTATATAATAAAGCATATAAACGAACGACCCTGCCTGTTCATCTTGAATCATAACATAGGATGAGCCACATGGTGTCAGAATGGGAAAAGAATCAAAACCAAGAGGCACTCAGTTAATGTTGGAGGAATATAGAGGGATGGATCACCCATGCATCTCCCAAAAACAGGTCAGAAATTAACTGACGTGATAAAGAAAGCTAAAATGTGCAGATTTGGTGATTTAAGGGATATGTTAATACAATACAGACTTGTGTGTGGTATTAAAGATGATGCTGTGAGAAAGATTTTGCTTTGTGACATTGATTTGACTTTGAATAAGGCCATAGAGATTTTTCAGATATATGAGCTCAGACAAAAGCACACAAATATGCTTTCAAATGAGAAATGCATGCTTCCAGTATCTTCTAGTGCTAATGTTGATAGCATGCAGCATGTGGTTAAAAGAAGCAGGCTCAAGCACATGGCAGCAGCTGTGAGTCCTGTAACAGTCCCTTGTAAACCCCATAGCTTTCGAGCAAATTCCAGAGCATGCACAGTCTCAGTGAAGTACAAGGGTAAGTCAGCAAATTCAAGGCATGTTTCCTCACCTAGACTCATAGTCAACTATTGTAATTGTGGTGGTAATCATGTATCTAAAACAGAAAAGTGCTTAGCTTTTGGTCAGCAGTGCCACAGGTATAAAAAGTGGAACCATTTCCAAAGATTTTGTAAATCAAAAGATGCACATTCTTATTATTAAAAAAGAACATTCAAAGAGACAGGTTGATCAATTAGAAAGCTGTGACCCTACTTTTTATGTTGATGGTCTGTCTGTACTTAATGAAACAATCAATGCAGTAGATTTATGGGCAAAGAATGAAGTATTTTGTACTGTTTGGATAAATGGAAGATGCACAGAGTTCAAAGTTGACACAGGTTTAAAGTGCAATGTTATGTCAGCAGAAAATTTGCTAGAGTATGCGCTGGTGAGTAGCTTAATTTGGCAAAGTGTGTGAAGCTTGTTGACTATTGTGGTGAAGAAATTTAAACCAAAGATTCAGTAGTGCTTTCATGTTACTTTGCTAGGAACAACTGTGACTTGCAATTTTATGTAGTCCAAAGGCATGTACAGTCGTTATTAGGCTTCAGAGACAGTTTGAAGATGATGCTACTTTCATTTAATAATGAATTCCACCATGTATGCTTGAAAGACCACTGTTCTAATTTCACCCAGTCTATTTTCTCTACCTATGCTGATCTCTTGGAAGACAAACTAGGCAAAGTCCCAGTTGTGTACTCCATGAAGTTAGACCCTGAAGTGAGTCCAGTTGTTAGACCAACTCATAAAGTTCCAGTAGCTATGCAGAACAGAGTCAAAGCTGATCTAGATAAAATGGTGCAGCAAGGTGTGGTTTGTCTAGTTGATGAAACAACTGAATGGGTATCTTCCACAGTGGTAGCCCATAAGAAAAACTCAGGTGATATCAGAATATATATTGATCCATGAGATTTAAACAAAGCACTGAAAAGACCTTATTATCTAATGCATACAGTCAAAGAAGTCATTGCTCTTATGCCAAATGTTACTGTTTTTTTTCTGTTTTGGATGCAAAGAGTTCATGTTGGCAAATTTTGCTGGACCAAATATCTTCTTTGCTAACCACTTTCAGTACTCCTTTTGCCAGGTACAGATTTTGAGAATGCCATTTTGGATAAATTCTGTCAGAGAAGTCTTACAGCATGTTATGGAACATTTTTTTTCTTTATATCCATGTGCTATTATAGTAGATGATATTCTAGTTGGAGGTAATGGTGAAGCCGAGCATGACAGAAACCTCAATAAAGGTCTGGAAAGAGCATGTGAAGTGTATCTTAAGCCGAATCCTCAGAATTGCAAGTTCAGGCTATGAGAAGATACTTATGTTGGTCATTTGTTTACCATTTCAGGCTTATGGCCAGATCCTTCCAGGCAAACAGCAATTCATGAGATGCCAGCTCCAGACAATGTTCAAACTCTACAGTGTTTTCTTGGCAAGGTTAACTACCTAGGCAAGTTCATTCCAGACGTGAGCCAACTTTCAGCATTACTCAGAAAGTTGACACAGAAAGATGTATCCTGGTCCTGATTAGAACACCACCAAAGAGTATTTGATGCCCTAAAACAGAGAATTGTCATTCCATCAACTCTCAGATGCTATGATGTTCACAATGGTCAGCTAGAGAAGGAACTCTTGGCAATTGTGTTTGCATGTTTGAAATTCCATGATTACATTTAGGGCCGCCCTATTCAAATCAAAACAGATCACCAACCTCTACACACTATTTTGAGAAAGCCTACGCATACAGCTCCTGCCAGATTGCAATGCATGATACTGAAATTCCATCCATCCATCCTCAATCCCTGTTCCCATTTTGCACATGGGGTCGAGGTGTGACTTCTGCAGTGACAATCATCTCGAACTAAGTTTTACACAGCTGGGTGGCTAGCTCTGAGGCTTTAATTCATTCACACCACTCACTCTTGCACAGACCCTCATGTATGGCCAATTTAGAGTGCCCAGTCCACTTACTGCATGTCTTTGGAATGTGGGAGGAAACTGGAACACCCAGAGGAAACCCACATGACTGCAGAGAGGACATGCAGATTCCACAGAGAAGGCACTTCCATCGAGAATCGAACAGGAGAACCTCTTGCTGTGAGGTGACAATGCTAACCGCTGTACCATCATGGCCACCCACATGATGTTGAAATTGTAAAAGTATAATTTCAATCTTGTCTACACAAAAGGCAGGCTTTTTTGTCTTGCTGATACTTTATCCAGATCACCCAGAAATAGTACTGAGCAGCATGAAAATGAGCAACTTAAATTTGAAGTCATGGAAGTGAAAAATATTTTTTCCATACGTCTTGGTGAGCTTAGAAGTCACACAGCCTCAGATCCAATTCTTCAGAAGCTCAACCACTTTATCAGTCAAGGATGGCCATTAAAGCAGTCTTGTTTACCTCATGACTTGCAACCATATTTTTCTTACAGAGATGAGATTTTGTTTGACGATATCATCATGAAAGGATCAAAAGTGCTTGTTCCAAAATCCTTACAACAAGTGTACATTACCATCTTGCATCATGGCCACCCAGGAACTGATTCTACCAAAAGGAGGGTGACAGGACTAGTATTTTGGACTTCTACATCAAGGGATATTGAGAGAGTACTTTCATCTTGTTCTGTATGTAATAGTACTAAGCCACATCAACAGAAAGAATCACTTCAGCTAAACCAGATTCCTGAACTACATTGGTCAACAGTAGCTACAGACATTTTCGAATGGAATGGTCACCATTACTTGGTGTTAGTAG
>NC_056730.1:686870427-686872927 GCF_019279795.1 Protopterus annectens | reverse complement strand
TTACATGGACCGTGTAGGAAAGCAGGGGGCGTGTCCAGCTGCCAAGCAGTCTAAATGTCCACGCCCCTGCAAGGGTTGGAAAAGTAAAATGAAAACACACAAGAGCGAGTCTGCTCAAATGTCCTTGCACCCAACACCACACTCCCTGACATTGTAAACCCCGATCACAGTTATAAAAAGTAAAACATTAATTTTATTTTTTTTAAATTCCCGAAATAGCTGCCCGTATTTGCACGTGTGTGCATGGGTGTGCCGATTGCTTAGCTGCAGTTAGCAATTCAGACATGGAAGAGCATAAGAAAGAATGTTTATGCAAATCACACCAAATAGCAGTAGCATAATGGTAGAGCGTTCGCACAAAGAGGAGGCATTCACTGTTCGAGTCCCACCACTCCCTTTCCTATTTATGTTTTAAATCAGTATATGAAATGATACCTGACATATATGATTAAAATATTAGTAAAAAGCAGTGAAATGGCTTATGTATCAGTGAAGAAAATATATATTTTTAAAGGATCCTAATATATAATTGCCCGCAGTTAAGCAGTGCTTTACCCAGCGCAATAGAGTTGCCCATAGTTAAATAGCACTTTACCCAGCGCAATAGAGTTGCCCATAGTCAAATAGCACTTTACCCAGTGCAATAGAGATGCCCAGAGTTAAATAGCGCTTTACCCAGTGCAATAGAGTTGCCCATAGTTAAATTGCCCTTTAACCAGCGCAATCTGTTTGCGCAGACGTGCGAGCCGTGCCAACCAGGGCACTGTAGGGCAACGCGGAGCAACATACAGCAAAGTTGCTTAAACACAGCCACACCCCCTAGCCTGTCTGGACAGTATTAAAATAAAATGAATGACAAGGTTCGAACCCAGGACTCTGTGCACCATAATCAAAGTACTGAACCACTAAGCCATGACAGCTTAGGAGAAACAGCCACTGTTAACATACATATACTTAGAAATGGTAGATTAACCATTACTAAGCAGGTCTGCAGTCAGCCGAGAATTTTCAAAAATGGCAATCACAAAAAAGTGAGGGATATGCGGCATATATAAGCCCCATAGGTGGGAATACTCACCATAATTGATTGTAGCTTACATCTGCAGTTAGAATGGCTGGTGCTGGAGAGGGTACATGCTTCCGAGAGCAACGTTGGGGCATCGAGGAGTCGAAATACATGGTTTGGCTCCTTGTCCACCGTCATAAATCAAGACTCTTGCAGGGCCAGTTCCAAGGGACGGAGTACAAGGCAGAGGCTTGGAACCGGTTAGCTCATGACCTCACCAGTGCCACAGGTGTTCCTCAGACTGGTGAGCAGGTCCGTCACCACCATGCAGACCTGAAGAGATGGAAGCAGGTCCGCCTGAACCAATGGATACAGGAGGCCCGTGGGATGCAAGATGCCCCACAACTGAGTAGGTAGCCATGGAATGCAGTATGTAAGAATTGATAATTGATTCTGTATAATGGATAGGTATGTCTCAATATCCCTTCATTTACTTCACAGCTGCAGGTGACTGTGCTGCGAATCAGCAAGCCTATGCATATAGGCTGCTAAGGCTGCACCACCAGGCAGGTTAGTGATTATTCTGCATGTATTGTTATATAAAATGGGGGAGAGAGCATGAAAGGAAGTGTTGTAGTCCAATAATACAGCCATAAAATGCCCTGAATAAGTCCTCTGCATGTACTGTCATATAAAAAAGTCAGAGAGCCAGAAAAAAAGAGTGTAGTAACCCATTAAGAAAGGTAAAATATGTCTGGAATAATATCTCTACAGGTACTGCCATATAAAATAAGTGAGCGAGCCTGAAAAAGAGTGTTCTAACCTATTAATAAAGGTATAATATGTCTTGAATATGTCTTCCATATGCAAATAAAGGAACGAGCCTGTGGAAAAGTGTATAATGTAATTAGTAAAGGTATAAAACCCGGAGTGTGTCTGCGTCACTTATTTTGAAATGTTGTTGTACCCTTGCATTATACAAATAGTACTGTTTTAATAAGTGCTGGCAACCCAGAGTTGTGCAGTCCCATCTAAAGTGGGTGATGGAAGTGCTAGTAGCTGTGACGCATATATACAGTCCTCAACAGTCATTTACAGGCTGGCATGCATAAGTAAATCTGGCACACATGTAGCATGTTAATTTGTTCCCCAGAAATGTGAGTGTGCTTCAAGAAATGCAGGGTTCTGTACAAATTGAAGTGAAAATGTCATGTGAAAACATCCAGATATGTAGATAAAAAAATATAAATGAAATCAAGAAATATGTAGCAGTAACATCTGCATCATGGACAGTTAGTATATCAGATATAGGTCAGGTATATATTGAACTAGCCAAACCCATTACACAAACTAATGCATGTTGGCAAGTGTAATAATACATGTAGGGGATATACACTTGCAGTCACTAGGAATGCAGTGTAGACTAAAAGTACTTATAAGATGTTAATTAAGGTTTCTTTCTACACCCTACTGTATGTGCATAAACCATTCAAT